>NW_007730243.1:26262-29399 GCF_000696425.1 Galeopterus variegatus | reverse complement strand
CTCACTGGCCTTTGAGTGGCTCTTTTTTTCTGTTGCCACTGGCCCCTTGCTCCTATGTGGGTCCATGGGAACCCTGTTAGTGGTCTTGCTGGCCTGAGGGCCACGAGGGCCCTCTTCTCCCCTGCCGCCTCCAAGCAACTTTATACGAAAGGCACAGCAGTGGCTTTTGCCACCTCTGACTCCATGTGCTCAGCAGGGGCAGCCTTGCAGTAACGAGGGCTCAAAATGTTGGGAGCGATTCTTTCTTTCTCTCATAGTGGCTTCTCCCACCTTCATGAATGCCGTTGGTCTCTCCTCCTCTTCCCCTGAGCTCTAGCAGCCCCAGCTTATCTGTTGTTGCTTTTTAATAGTTGTAAATTGGTTGATTTGTGGGAGAGAGTGATGCTGGGGACCATCTCTTCTGCCATCTTGACTGGAAGCTCTTATATTGTTACATGTATCATTTTTACTTGTTTATGATCATTTTTGACTTTAAATAAAAGTCAGGACTGTAAAAATAGTATACATATAATGTACGTAAATCTAATTTACAAAATACTACATAATATTAATATTATATATAAATATAAAATATGATTAATATATGTAAACATTTAACCCACATCATTCTAAGCGCCTTTGCAAAATTACTTACATGAATGATTTTTCTTTCTTCTGTGTTTAAGTAGCATGAACACTTAGAAAGGTAAGAAACAAATTTATTCTACTCATAATTCCCCCTGATTATCTTATAAAATTCCATATGAGTTGCAAGGAAATTTTTATAGGATTATATTCAAGAATACAAGGGAAAAACAAAGGTATTAACTACTGAAAATGTGCATAACTTTTGTCATGGGCTCATGTCCTACCTGCTACAATCTGTTTTTTTTTTTTTTTTAATTTTAATTTTTTTATTTTTAGGTACTGCTCGATTTCAAATATGTACTCCCGTGGGGAGGAAAGATACGCAGGTTTACATCCGTGTGTAATACTGCAAATATCATGTCTGAGTTCTGCATATATATAGGCAGCAGTATTACTAATTCTGTGTCACACTTATCTATGGTATTTTAATGCTTGCTAGAACAGTGCATATCTTCTCCCTGTATTTAATCTGCATCGGGATTAATTTGCTGGTCTCAACATTGATCAGACTACTGATGCTGGTGGAGTTAGAGTTGTGGGCAAAATAACAAGGTGTTTCTATCACCAAAGAACAAGACCTAGCCTGAAGAACTGGTACAGTTTTAGTCTATCTTTTTTTTTTATGCAGCTACACTTGCTGTCTTTATGGGAATCTTGGAAGATAGTATTAGAGTATACCTTCGATTCTTGAGGAAACTATTCTAGCTCAGTAGACTGTGAATACGGTTAAATATCCTTCAAACATACTGTCAGCAACACTCCATGCATAGGACCGGACCCTGAAAATGCAGAAATAAGTAGACAAGAGAGAAAGACTTTTAAGCGTTCACCACAGTACTCCCAGTTAGAGGATGTTTGGAGTCTGCGCTTCCTTTTCTATTATTCTTGCTCTCATACCTAGAAACTCGCTAAAAAGGCAATGTTAAGCAAAATCCAGACCATGTGAACGTGGACGGAAAATAAGACCAGTTTTGTTTTTTGTTTTTTTTTAACTCGTAATTACAGGCAAAAAGACATAATGTATGTTTGTGTGTTTGGGGGGCTGAGAACCTATAAATTAATGGACATAAAAAGCAATAGCCATGATTACATTTTATTAGGAACCTGTTTAAATATATATATATATATATATATTTTTTTTTTTTAAATAAACATCAGTCAGGTAAATGTGAAATGTAACTAGACCTTTGATAACATTAAGGAATTAATTTGTTAAGGTAGGATATGTGTACTTCGTTTATGCTTATTTCTCTTAGATTCAGACACTAAAATATTGAAGATGAAATGGTATGATGTCTAGGATTGTTTCACATTATTCCAGTGGCAGAGAAGGTGTTAAGTACAAGCACAGATGGAACCAGATTGGCCATGTATTGATGACTGCTGATTTTGAGTCTCAGGTGTATTCTCTGTACTGTAGAATATGTTTGAGAATTTCTAAAATGAAAAGAATATATGCATGGCCATTAAATGTAAAAATACAAATGAAAATAACCGACTTTTTAGAAAAAAATATGAATCACCTAATTGGTCCAAACAGAAAGAGAAAATTGTAATAGAGCAGAAAAAAAGGCAAAAGTGTGGTTAAATTCCAACCACCCTCAAGTGTTTCAGGAGCAGGCAGATGGGGGGCAGTTAGACCAAATCATCACCAAACAACTAACCACCATCTTATGGTAGCACATCCAAAGCCTACCAAACAATGAGAAAATCGTCGATTTATTAATCGAGCCTAGTTCTCTTCAGTAAGAAAACCAGCTGAGAACAATCTCAGCTAAGAAAATTACACTAGAGCCATGTTCATCCACACAGAGGCAAAGAGCCTATATAAATACACAGCAGGCTCCATATAGCAGTGACTTAAATGTAGGAAAAACAAAAAAAGTCTGCGTGCAAGAAATGTAAAGATGATATAACATTGTGAAAAAAAAAACTGCCTAAAATATTACATTAACCGATTAGGGAACAACAACAAAAAAAGGGTTTTGATCATGTACTGAGGTGGAGAAAAATATTTTGAAAAAAAAAATCAACACCAATGCATGATAATAACATTTAGCAAACTAACGTTAAAAAGGAATTTCAATTTCAATCAAACTTAAAAGTGAAATGTAAAAGGATTGGAGCATTACCAGTAAACTAAGCAGCAAGACGCACCAGTGTGCTAAGTACATAGCCAGAGGACCAGAATACAAAAACAAATAAAAGTTAGGAACATTAAGAAGAAATAGAAAATTTTGCTGAAAATATCATCATCATTTTAGAAAATCAGAAGGAAAAGTCCACGGGTTATTCAAATGAATAAGTGACTTCTGAGAGATGGTGTATAGATCACTACTGTAAAACCAAGAGCCTCGATGCGCAAAGCAGTAATATTAGAACATTTATTACTATGAATGAAGTCTAAAATAAAATGAATTTCCCTACACAGTACAGAGCAATGTTGGATAAAGTGAAAAGACCTTGGTCTCACAAAATTCTGCTCATGTGCGTCTTCTGCGGAGAGGTTA
>NW_007730243.1:22799-24079 GCF_000696425.1 Galeopterus variegatus | reverse complement strand
GCTCCTCTACAGAACTGTGAGGCTAAGGAATCCTCTTTTTATCCTTAGTGACCACAGGGGGAGGAGGTCCTTGGTCTCATTGGTGTAGGCTTCAGGCCTGCAGAGGGGAAGGAACAAGGCTGTCAAGGTGAGGAGTCATGATGAGAAACTGTACTACAGAGTGAACAGAGGGGGTTTCACAGAGCCTTACATACTGTGTCACTCCTGATGGGGTCCCGGAGGTGGATAAGTCTCAGAGCTCCCTAATATCCTCTTCAGGAAGCTCAGGATGTGAGGGCCTTGCTTTGAGGGAATACGTCTCAGGCCAGCAGAGGGAGGGAAACCAGGCCCTACAAGAAGAAAAGGTGAGGATTCTGAGTGAGGACCAAGAACTCTAATTACCCCAGAACAGAATGGAAATCAGGGTGCTGCCATTGATNACCTGGTGGAAATGACACACCCATCTTCCAACTTTTACTGGTTTATGGAGATGAAGGTGATACATGAGGGTTTCTGTCTCTGGACAGCAGAGAAAGGAGTCTCAGAATCTACCACGAGTAAATTAAATGTTTCTATTTGAGCTGTGCAAAAAACGGCCTCCCTAGTACAGTGCATGCCTTACAGAGACCCACCCTGCTGTCAGCCCGGGAGGCCCCTGGCATGGCTGTAAGGCTGCAGGTGATCCCTCTTTTCACCTTCTGGCATGGGTGGGGGAGGATGCATAAGTGCCTTGGTGTAAGGCTAGATGACTCAGGTCAGCAGAGGGAGTCCGCTTCCGTGAGCCTGAGAAATAAGTTCAGAACCTTGAGCAACGATTGAGAAGGCTTTCTCCCCCACGACAAAGGAATCCCCACAGAGCGCCACCACTATAGTGAGCCCTGGTAGCTCCTCTACAGAACTGTGAGGCTAAGGAATCCTCTTTTTATCCTTAGTGACCACAGGGGGTGGTGGGCCTTGGTCTGATTGGTGTAGGCTTCAGGCCTGCAGAGGGGAAGGAACAAGGCTGTCAAGGTGAGGAGTCATGATGAGAAACTGTACTACAGAGTGAACAGAGGGGTTTCACAAAGCCTTACATACTGTGTCACTCCTGATGGGGTCCCGGAGGTGGATAAGTCTGAGAGCTCCTTAATATCCTCTTCAGGAAGCTCAGGATGTGAAGGCCTTGCTTTGAGGGAATACGTCTCAGGCCAGCAGAGGGAGGGAAACCAGGCCCTACAAGAAGAAAAGGTGAGGATTCTGTGTGAGGACCAAGAACTCTAATTACCCCAGAACAGAATGGAAATCAGGGTGCTGCCATTGAT
>NW_007730243.1:17989-22014 GCF_000696425.1 Galeopterus variegatus | reverse complement strand
TAATATCCTCTTCAGGAAGCTCAGGATGTGAAGGCCTTGCTTTGAGGGAATACGTCTCAGGCCAGCAGAGGGAGGGAAACCAGGCCCTACAAGAAGAAAAGGTGAGGATTCTGAGTGAGGACCAAGAACTCTAATTACCCCAGAACAGAATGGAAATCAGGGTGCTGCCATTGATGCCATCCCAAGATGCCGTTGGTCACATGTGGTCAGATGAGATTACCCCTCAACTCCTCTTCTAGGGCATGAGGGAGCTGAGGGCTTTGGAATGAGGGAGTCAGCATCAAAGTTCTTAAATAGAGAGATCACAGGTTATGCCAGAAGTCATGGTGATGACCCTGACTGTGAATTGAGAGAAACATTTCCTACCCCACAATAGAGGAAGCTCCACAGGGTATGCACCTGCCAGACTGGCAGCCCCAGTAAGACGCAGGTACAACTGTAGGCCTGCAACCGAACATACACTCTAGTTACTTCGGCAGGGTCCTCAGGGGAAAGGCTCATCAGTGAAATGCAGAGGCCGCCTTTGATAAAGCCGAGGTGGTGTTGCCCTGCTGAGGAGGATCACACCATCTCATTCTCTTCCCGACAGGTCACTGAATCATCTGCCCTCTGTCCCACACTCGTGCCTGCTGTCTCTGACCGCAGTCATCATGCCTCGTGGACAGAAGAGTAAGCTCCGTGCCCGTGAGAAACGCCGCCAGGCTCGAGAAGAAACTGAGGTTGTGAAGGGTGCTCCAGCCACTGTAGCGGAGGAAGAAAAGTCCATCTCTTCCTCATCTCCTCACTTCAAAGAAAATCCCCAGAGGTCGTCTGCTGCTGGAAAACCCAGCGATCACCAAGAACCACAGAAAGTCCCATCCAGCACTGCTGCTGCAGCAGCTGCTTCATCCATAAGATCTAATGAAGGCGCCACCAGCCAAGCTGAGGAAAGGCCAAATGCCTCACAGGCCCAGGCTTCCACTGAGCACATGGTATTAGACCCTTTAGACCAGAAGGTTACAAACCTGGTCTGTTACCTGTTGTACAAGTATCAAAGGAAAGAGCCCGTTACAAAGGCAGATATGCTGAGAAATGTGCTCAAAATGGATAAGAACCACTTCCCTGAGATCCTGAGGGGAGCCTCTAGGGACCTGGAGCTGATATTCGGCCTTGACTTGAAGGAAGTTGATCCCAACAGGAGCCTCTACATCCTCGTCAACAAACTGGATCTAAGCTGTGATGCAAGAGTGAATGACAGCACAGACTTTCCCAAGACTGGCCTGCTGATGACTGTTCTGGCTGTCATCTTCTCGAAGGGCAATTGTGCCACTGAGAAGCACATCTGGGAAGTGCTAAATATGATGGGAATATACGATGGGGTAGAGCATTTCATCTTTGGGGAACCCAGGAAGCTTCTCACTGAAGATTTGGTAAAAGAAAAGTACCTAGAATATCGTCACGTGCCCAACAGTGTTCTTCCAAGCCATCATTTCATGTGGGGTCCAAGAGCCTACGCTGAAACCAGCAAGATGAAAGTTCTTAAGTTTTTTTGCACAATCCATCAGACCGTCCCAAGTGACTTCCCATCCTTGTATGCAGAGGCTCTGAGAGATGAAGGGGAGCGAGCCCGAGCCAGAGTTGCAGCTAGGCTTCGTACAGCTGCCATAGCCAGGGCTCGTTCTACAGCCATTTCCAGCAGATATTCCTGCCCCAAGTGAAGGCTGAGGAATATTCTTTACTGTGTTGTTGAAGATAACAGGTAATGTTTCATTAGTGGAGGTTCGGTTGAGCCTGGCAAACTGGCAACAACACAGTGTGTAACGTGTGTGATCTTGTTCTATGTGGTAACTTGGATATTGGTTTAAATGTTCCTCTTAATAGAAAGTTTAAGTAGCTTCGGAATTTACATTTATGAGTGATAATAAGTCATACTTATTGTCGTGCACGAGTTTTAAGAATAAGAGTGTTACTATTTTATAAAAGCAGTTGTGAAATGCTCCATCTTCCTAAGTGATCTCAAAAAATATAACATGGTGGTGGATTAGGCATTTCCTTGGAAATGTGAAAAGACACAGTGGTAAAATATTTGGAATCAAGAAATAGAGTGAAAAAAGTAAAATATTAAAAATTCTTTTATTTACTTGTGATTTGTAGTCTGCTCTGTAAAAGTAGGAGATATGTACTTGTTTATGATTAGCTTATTCAGGAATGTAGGAGAAAATACATCTACATCGTAATAAAATAGACCTCTTGCACTCTGTCTCATTATTTATTTCTCAAACATTTCTTGAACATCTGCTCTTTGAAAGGCTCTGTGCTAATTTGGGGAGCCTAAAGATAAACAAGGCCCACCTAGGCCCACTGAATTTTAAAGTCTAAGAGCAGCTGTCATGTAATGAAGATGGTAAGATATACCCTAAAACATAAAAGCCAAGACAAATTACGGTGGGTGGGAGGATGCAGATGACAGCAGTCAAGTGCAAATGCCCTGAGGCAGGTGAATTTGGAAGCTCAGGAAACTGCATGTCCTTATAATGAGTTCATTTTAATTTAGGCTGAGTGGTGGGTGGGTCAGATGAGGCTGTGGGAGTGGTGACCAGAGGCCAGATCCTCAAAAAGCTGTGTCCTGGACTAATTCCTAGTATGGAGAACTGCATTTAGCTGTTACTTTGGTGTTATTGGCAGGAATAAAAGGTGTCCTGTATCCTTCTCCAGTGTCCTATTTTCAGTACGGTGCACAAAGTATGTGTTTTATACACATCAGCTTCGGGGAGTTTCTGAGAAATGAGGGTGATATCACTGGACATAGGTGTGCTCAGAAGGCACTCTGCTGCCAATATTCACTCTGGCTTGGAAGAGAACAGATCCCACTCCATTCAAAGGGCATTTTGTTTGGTTGTCTTGAGTGTAATTTGGCAAACTCTTAAGGGCTAGATTTTTAATGGAAGTGAAATAAACGAAAGTAGGTGTGGTTTGGATGAAGGACATTTGGAAAGGATGGAAGGAGTAAGTCTTTGACACATATTCTAGGAGCCTTAAGTTATATCCATTTGGGGAATACTCCCGCACACTCACAATGAATAATATGACTGCCAAAAGTTATATCGTAAGTAACTGAGTTTCCCTTGCTAAGCAGCATTTTGACTGATTTGTGTGCTGTATCATAGAACAGAAATTCGCTGAGATCTCTTGGTTTACAAAAAACATCACTGAGCAGATTTTGGTAGGGTCTGGGTTCACAATAATAATAGTAATCACTGCCAGTTATTAAAAATGCAGCAAATTCCAGGCACTGTTACAGGGGCTTTCATACATTACTTTGAACCCTGGAATCCTGCAACGCAGGGCTTATCACGCTCACTTCACAAAGAGCTTGAGCCTCATAGAACTTAGCAATTGGCCTGACTTCATGTGGCTCATAATTTCAGAATTACAACCCCGGTCTGAGTTATTTTAGAGCACACACTGTTCCCCCTTCTCCTTGCCTAAGACAGCCGTGTGTCTTACTTCATTTTTCTTCTCACTACTGCAGAATGTCTCTAGCCAATGAAAAGGGGGAACCTGGGGCCACTGTACTATCTCCAGGTGTAATAAATGAAGAAAATGAGAACTACACGCCATTTGAGACTCCCAATGGGCCTCACTTGCCTAGGTTCTACTTGGTTGTAGCCTCAGGGTTTTCTGAAAGCTGAGTTTGCCCAGATGCTGACACATGGGACAGACCCAGCACTTCCTGAATTACATTGTCTTCCTCTGAGCCGGCCCCAGTGAGCCCTCAGGCCCAAATCTGCATCCTGACCTGCTGTCCAGCTCTTCCCTGCTTCCCTCCACGAAGACTGCACCCTGCTTGCTGTGTGAAAGAAAGTCCAGAATAAACTTCCTTCCTTTCTCCTGATTCAGAGCACTCCAACTCCCTGAAGACAACCCCTATCACATCTTTCACCATGGAAACCCTCTGATAACAATAGTCCCTTTCCCGTAATTGTTTATTTTGACAGTGAAGTTTAGGTGTTTCCTCTTCCACTCTGGGTGCTTCAGCCACAATC
>NW_007730243.1:0-17605 GCF_000696425.1 Galeopterus variegatus | reverse complement strand
CTGACCTGCTGTCCAGCTCTTCCCTGCTTCCCTCCACGAAGACTGCACCCTGCTTGCTGTGTGAAAGAAAGTCCAGAATAAACTTCCTTCCTTTCTCCTGATTCAGAGCACTCCAACTCCCTGAAGACAACCCCTATCACATCGTTCACCATGGAAACCCTCTGATAACAATAGTCCCTTTCCCGTAATTATTTATTTTGACAGTGAAGTTTAGGTGTTTCCTCTTCCACTCTGGGTGCTTCAGCCACAATCTCAAAGATTTTTTTCCAAATCTACTTGTGAGTAGAGTCATATTTGGTACAGAATCTACTGGTTTGTGAAAGAGAACCCCGAAGTTAAAGAGGAGATTTAGAAATCAGGTGAGGTTAGAAAGAAAGGAGAACATAATTTGGTGACTTACTTGAGGCTGTCACTGAATCGGTACACTGATGAGTGAGCTTAACTAAATGGCAAAAAAATAAAGCCTCCCTAGTAAGGGGTAGATGAGGAAGAACCTAGGAAATCACTGTATAGAAATATGTTCAGAAGCTGGATTCTTAAAAACCCTGGTGTCTTTGTAGGAGGACATAGTAGTTCCCAATGTTGACATAATATATCGCCATGCATTAAGGACTTAAAATAACACACATTTATTTTTTACACTTCTGTAGGGGACTAGTACGAGTTGGTTCTGCTGATTTCTTTGCTCAGGGTTTCACAAGTCCAAATCAGACTGTCAAATCCTGGCTTCTTAACAGGAAGCACTGGGTAAAGTCTCATTCTTGACTCATTCAGGCTGTGCTCAGAATCCAGTTCGATGAATACTTGTAAGAGTGGGAAGAGTTTCCTTGCTGGCTGTCAGCTGGAGCTTCCATAGTTCCTTGAGGACTCTCTCCAGTCTTTGCCTGTGGGCTCCTACTTCTTGAGTCAGAAACAGCACATGGAATCTGTATCTTGCTTGGAATCTAACTTCCCTCTTTGCTGCTTTTCTCTTCTCCCTCCAGATGGAGAAATTTCTCTGTTTGTAAGGGTTCATGTAATGAGATTGGGCCCATGCAGACAATCCAGTTTAATCTCAGTATTTTTAAGGTCACTTCCATAATTTTAATTACATTTGCAAAATGCCTTTGGCCATGTAATATAACATACTCACGGGTTTCTGGGATAAGGGTATGGGAGTCTCTGTGGAGCAATTATTCAGTCTACCACAGTTGTAGAAAATGTCTCTGTGGGAGACATGCCAGCTTGGATGAGAAAAGAAAACATAGTTCACCATCATTCTCCTGATGCTTATCTATATCTTCACCAGGAGAAAATCCAGGACATGCCAGCTTGGATGAGAAAAGAAAACATAGTTCACCATCATTCTCCTGATGCTTATCTGTATCTTCACCAGGAGAAAATCCAGGTTTTCCTCTGTGCCCAAAGGCACCTGTACAAGTGCTCAGGTATGTTCATCAACTGGTGGGTAGCAGAGACCATGCACCAAAAGAAAGAAGGAATCTGTCAGTCTATTGAGATTTAGAGGTTATTTAAAAGGTCAGTGCAGAAAGGTACTGTTGAGTGGAGAAGGGTGAACGCTCCCTGTTGAGATTTACAGGAGTGTTTGGGAAATTTGTGCGATCGTGAATTTGAAAACACATGTGACATGCAGATACCAGGAAATGTTGAGTAGCAAGGACATTTGATATTCTCCGAAACTCCTTTAAGAATGAAGAAGGCTCTTATCACAGCAAATTATAACAGTAGCTTGTTATTAAGTACCTACTATATAACAGTTAATTGGAAAAACTGCAAGTGTTCATCCACTTTCTGTCTTCCTCTCCATCCTTGTTTCTCATAGTGACTTCATTGCCAGTCCACACATAGTTAGGATAGTTCAAGCGACTACCCTCGACAGGAAAATATGAGGAGAAGCATGCTTTTTCCCTGCAAATCAAAGCATTTAAAAGCCAGTTTGCCACTTCTATGCTTTTTCTGTTCCATTCATTAGCAAAAACGGAGAGCCCTTGTGGAGCATGGAGCCACATAATGGAAGAATCCTCAATCCCAGAGTCACCTCACAGCTGAAGCCCCCTGCCAATCTACATCAATTTTTTTATTTTTATTTATTTATTTAGTTTTGCATAAGAAAGCAATTTTTAATGTGCTAAGACATCCAGGTTTCAGGCTTTTCCCATTATGTCTTATACCTGCACATACTTCGTCTCTATAGTATACACCTACTACTTCTGTTATTAATTAAATATTTGAATTACAAAGAAAATAGTGCATATATTCTAGTTGCCAAAATGTTCTAGCAATAGAGGTAAACAACAATTCTGCCTCCTTCATATGTTGGTCCAAAATTCAATCCCTTCACAAAGTTAATCATATTAAAGTACCTCATATATAGAATTTTAAAATTTGTTGTTTTTTGTTACACACGTGCTATAAAAATATACGGTGGCTTTTTAACATATGGTGATGACAATATTGTTCTGCCCCATGCTATGGTCACCGAATAAAATGAGGTCAAAATTTTCCAAGAGCACATAGAGATCCATTTCATTCTTTTACCTACTCTCTAGAATTCTAAACATTGTATGTGAGCCTCGCTCCATCCCCTCACCCCTTCCTCTCACCTGGCATGTGGAATAAGTCCTCATGTTCATAAGGGTCAAACTTGGCTCCAACAGGGTTCACCTTGAGTAAGCCGTGCTTTGTGAACATCTTCTGAATGTGGACTTGAGTCATTATGAGCCCCTCATAGAGGTTCTACAGGTGAGGATTATGATCTTCAATCTCTTCTTTCAAAACACATACTGTGTTGCCTTCTCTGAAATGTCTTCAACCTCCAACAAGTCCTTGCAGAAACCCTGAATGCCAGATAATTTTGCCACCTCCATCAATTGTTGGCTCCTCTGCCACAAGTTCTCAGTATCTGCCAAAGCTTGTTCACATTTTTCAATCGTCTCTTTCAGCTGCTCTTCTAACTTGATCTTCTCTTAAAGGAGGAACTTCTCTGTAGAAGGAGTACCTGAATACTGTTCATTTTGATGCGTATATTCTTCCAAGTTTTGGCCTTTTTTCTTTCGTTTTGTAGCTGTGCACAAGAACTGAGGCAAGGCCTGAGAGACAACGCCAAAGCCGGGAGACGGCGCTGCACCAGCCTCATCGCTATGACCTCCGCTTCTGCTGCCGTCAGACCTCATCAAACTTTTCAACTTTAGTAAAGCTTGATTGAAAACATATTGTCTCACTGTTATTATAATTTGCATTTCCTTGTTTTCAAAGTAGGAAGAACAGAAAATTGAACAGAATCACTCACTTATAAGAAGTAAAATTTCTGCAATAATATCTTGAGCACCAGTGAGTCCATGCTTTAGAATTCTGAGTTGTCAACAAGACATTTCTCTTTACACTGAGAAGGAAGGATTTGGTCAAAATAACCAGGGGCCAAAAAAGGGGACCAGACAGGAAAACCAAAGTTAGTGAGGAACATTAGGCAGACTTGGACAAAGAAAAATCTCCAGAATCCAGGAGAGAGATCACAATCTAAACCAAGTGCAGAGAGCCAATTGAATATGGTAGTCAGCGATATCTATCCAGAGTTCCGCATGGGGTAGAAAAGGGACCAGAAGGACAGGAGGTATGGAAACTGGTGGTGTATTGGACAACATTTGTGAATAGGCTTGGAAATCCCTGAAGCATCATTTCAAGCAAGACGTTGAGGGCAGACTTATTGAGTGAACAGACCAGAGGCATGCCCAACACCCCACCCTCCCTTAATGACCCCTATCCACTTGTCAGGCAGAGTATAGCTAGCTCCCCTGAATCACATAGTGATGAGATTAATAGATTCTGGGACAGCTACATCTCTTCACTGCTCTGGTGATTCAGTGCATCCTTGTCAGTGTACCATGGCTGAGAGCTGCCACGATGCCAGATAAGAAATGATATTTCATCCTCTGTGCATTTGGTAGTACTGATGAGTAGTAGACTGGGGATGCAGATACAAGGATGGGGATATGGAACGGGGAATTCCCTGAAGGTAATTATGTCACTGACTTTGCAAGTTAAAGGCTGGTTGGGAAATGTCTTGAGAGAGGATCTAGATATAATCCCCAACTCAGATTGCTTCCCATTGTTCATGAGTTCTTTGCAGAACATAGTGTGGGTTTTTTTGTGGCTGTGTGCTGTGGCCTTTGTTGCCACCAAACACTGTAGTAGGGAGTTGTTCTTCAATGCAAATATTTCCAGGGTAGATGAAGAACTATTGTAGATGTTGCAGTTCCTTGTTAAATTCACTGGGCTTGACAGGTATTCGTGGAGACCAAATCCATATCTTCATTACTATTATAACTCTGAATTTGTTGAATTGAAAATTAAAACGAAAAACTATTCTGTACTAGCTAACCCCACAGATATCACATGATCTATAGTGAAATTTATGTGACCTTTCACTGTGTGGTGAGGACGTTGGAGCAGGTGTCATCCTCATTCCCACAGTAAAAGGGGATCCAGAGCATAAAAGAAGTAGAAGTGAAGACCCTGAGGAAGATCTGAAAGAATTGTCCACCCCAGTAGACAGCCCTACCCTGACTTTGGCTCTTCTAAATCCATGTCCAGATAGTGAGCCCAGGTGCCACACACATGACCCTCTGGAGACTTGGATGGGGGATTGTAAAGCCAAGTAGTTTGGGAGGAAGGGCTTGTTTTAAAGCTGGATGACTCAGATAAGGAGAAGGAGAAATCCTAGGCTTCCCAAGAGTCAATGAAAGACCCCTATAGGAGTTGCGACAAAGTCCAACTCTACCACAAAACAGAGGCTTAACCCTGTCCTCTAAGAGCACACACACTCCTCCTCTCATCCCTGGGAGGCCCATAGGGGTGTGGCTGGAATTGGCTTCCCCAGCTTTTCCCTCTGAATTCTCAGAGAAGAGAAGGCATTGTTCTCTGAGGAACGACATCAGGTCAGCAGCGGAGAAAGCTCCAGGAGAGTTCCAGGCCCTGTCAGGAATTAAGGGAAAGTCCCTGAATGAGGTATGACGGCATCCTCTACACCAGGAAAGTGGCTGTCTGGCAGAACCCTACACCTCATGTAAGCCCCGGCAGTCCCTGGACGGCGTTTGCTTGATGCAGCGCCCTTTGAATTCCCAAGATGAAAGGAGGTAACAGCATTGCACCAGCCTTCGGCATCAGACCAGCAGAGGGCGGCATTCCAGGTCTTCCCGCAGTGAAGCTGAAGTCCCTGAGTCACCTGAGGGAACTATCCGCCTTAGATCCAAAGGACCCTGCAGAACTCGGGCTCCTGCGTTCAGGCCTGATAAGCTCCTTATGGGAGTAGCCAGATGTAACGCACCCTGCGTTCCACCTCTGGCATCAGGGAAGTGAAAATAATTGGTGCTAGGTAAGTCAGGAGGCTCTGCCAGGAAGTGAAGTGGGACCCTTTGTGACAAGGTGTGAGGGTCTTCACTATCCAGGTGAGAGGGCTTGTACCGCAGCGTCCCACCCCTGAGGTGAGCTGTGGCAGACCTCCGACAAAGAACACCGATGCAGCACTCTCTGAAGTCCCCCTTTGAAGATTAAAGGAAGGGACAGCATCAGACCAGAGTTACGGCCTCAGGCCAGCAGTTGGAAGAGTCCCAGACCTTAACAGAAGTAAAGGTGAGGATCTCAGTGAGACTTATGGGAACCACCCACCCCAAAAGAGTGCGGTTGCCTACAGAGTCCCGCCCCTGCTCTCAGCCCAGGGAGTCCCCAGGTGGAAGTGGCTGGATGTGACACATTCTGAATTCCATTACTGGGTTCTCAAAAATGTCAAGGGCTTTACGTTATCAGAGGGACTGTTTTCAGGGCCTTCCTAAAGGAAACGTAAAGAACTTGAGTGAAGTTTGAGGGGCCCTCCATCGCAAAAGACAAAGGGCCCTGTCACATTGCTGACAGGCCTTAGATAGGGATCCCCTGATGGAGCATACTCTAATTCTCCCGGTGGGAACTCACCTGACCAGAGTGTCAGCCTCAGGCCAGCAGAGGAGTTCCAGGTCCCAACAAGAGCAGAGGAGTGGCTCCTGAGTTCTGAGGGAACCATCCACTCCAGATCAAAATGGGCTGTGGGGCAGATTTGTTAGGTCGAGGCCTCTGTAACTTCCTCCTGGGGGATCTCAGGGATGTCAGGGCCTTGCTCTGAGAGAATAGATCTCAGGTGAGTAGAGGATGGAGTCCCAGGTCCTACCAGAAGCCAAGATGAGTAGAGAATGAGAACCCTACCTACCCCAGGATAGAGAGAGTTCCTCCGCGCTTTTCCATTGCTGTCTACCTGGCTGTCCCCAGGCAGGTGTGGTCAAATGAGATTCTTCTTAAGTTTCTCCTCCACAATAGATGAGAGATGAGGCCACTGAAATGAGGGTTCAGCCGCGAAGTGGTAGAGCAGAGGGATCCCTGAACCTGCCAGAAATCAAGAAGAAGGGCCCAAAGACAAACCTCCTAAGAAGAACAGAGGGGCCTCCACAAAGTGTGGACATGCCAGGCCTTGTTTTCACCCCCTTAGTAGGCCCCAGGCTGATCTGGCAGATAACAAACTAAGACAGACTCTAGTCAATTCACAGGCTACTCAGGGGACAGGCAGATCAGAGAATAGGGGCCTTGTGGGTTTCTTAAGTAGTGCAGGCAGGAAAACTTGCAGAGGTTGCCATTAATAAAGGCAAAGTGATATCATTGTGCTGTTTGGGCACATACCATCACATCCTTTCTCTCGTAGTAGATCACCTACTCTTTCGGCTGCTGCTCCTGAACAGTCATCATGCCTGGAAGTCAGTAGAGTAAAGTCTGTGCTCAGAAACGACACCATCAGGAGCGAGGAAAGACTGAAGATCTGGCGGGTGCTCAGGCCATTGTAGCAGATGAAGACAAGTATGCGCCCTCTTCTTCTGCTCGTTTCAATGGTATTCCCAAGAGTTAACTTGCTGGGACAGCCAGCAATCCCCAAGGGCCTCGGAGAGCCCGATCTACCACTACTGCTGCAGCTGTTTTGTACACAAGCTCTAATGAAAATGTCAGCAACCAATGGAGGAAAGGTCAAGATGCACGCAAGACCCAGAAGCAACTGAAAACTTCCACAGAGGCCCTGTAGATGAGAAAGTATTTATGTTGGTGCATTACCTGTTATATAAGTATGAAATCAAAGAGCCCATTAGAAAGGCATATATGATGAGAAATGTAATCCAAATGTATAAGAAGCACTTCTCTGAGATTCTGAGGAAAGTTTCTGAGCGCTTGGAGCTCGTCTTTGACCTTGACATCAAAGAAGCAGATGACAATAGGCACATGTATGTCCTCATCAACAAACTGGATACAATCTATGTGGCAATGCCGAGTGATGTCAGAGGATTGCCCAAGACTAGCATGCTGATGACTATCCTGGGCATGATCTTCATGAAGGGCAATTCCACTAATGAAGAGCAAACCTCGGAAGTTTTAAAGATGATGAGAATATATGACTGAAGCAAGCACTTCATCTATGTGGAACCTAGGAAACTCATCACCAAATATCTGGTGAAGGAAATGTACGTGGAGTACTGACAGACAGGTACACAGCAGTGATTCTCCATGCTTTGAATTCCTGTGGGGTCCAAGAGCCCAGGCTGAAACAAGAAAGATTAATATTCTTGAGTTTCTGACCAAGATCCATAATACAGTTTCCAGTGCCTTTTCATCCTGTTATGAAGAGGATTTGAAAGATGAGGAAGAGAGAACTCAAACCAGACTTACACCTTGGGCTCACATTAGTGCGATGGCCGATGGATGTTCCAGGGTCATGAGCAGTACCTCCTCCAAACCCTACTAAAGTTAGAGACATTCCTCAATTTGTGATTGAAGAAAGTCCACATTTTAAGCAGTGGAAAGTCAGGGTTGGGCTGGTGACAATATAACATGTTTGTGTTCATGTTTTATGTGGTAATTTGGGTACTTTTTTACAAGATGTTTTCCTTATTAATATAAGGTAAATCGAGCTTTAGAATCCAAGTTTATGAATGACATTTCTCAATTTTTTTTCTGTATTTGATATTTAAGATTCAGCAATTTATTATTTTGTAAATCAAATTGGGATACTATCCATCTCATTAAATGATCTAAAAGAAGATAGCATGGCAGTGAATTAGGTATTTCCTTGGAAACATGAAAGAACTCACCTGTGTAATACTTGGGAATCAGAAACAGAAAAATTGTGAAATATATCTCATTATTGCATACCCTATTCACTTTTAGTCTGACGGTGTTTACCATTAAAAGATATATATCTGGCTATGCTTAGATTATTCAAGAATGAGAATTAATTACATTGTTACAAGTTAGAACTCTTGCACATTGGCTCATTCATTCTTCAAATATTAATTGAGCATATCTGGTCATTGGAAGGCACTATGCTAGTACTGGCAATATCAGGATAAACAAGATCTTCCTGTGTTCATGGAATTTTACAGTCTAGGAGCAGGTTTTAGATGAGAGTACTTCAAAAATTTCATGGAAAGATTCATATTATCTTTCCATTTTATTTTTCCATGAACATTTTAAAGTACCCTCATATAAGGAATATGGTATGTTACAGCCAATGACCTAATGAAAAAGTCAAAAGGAAGAGTGAGGAAGTGAGGGGTCTGTGGGGGAGATGTCCAGCTGACAGTATCCAGTGTAAATGCCTAGAGGCAAATGGGATGGATGCCTTGGGAAACTGCAAGTCCTTTAGTGCAAGTCAATTATAAATTAAGATGTGTGGTGGGTCAGAAGAGGCTATGAGTGTGGTGAACAGTGACCATGCTGTCAGAAGTTGTGTCCCGAGTTGAAAGAATGAAAGCCTGCAATGGAAAACTACTTATAGCAAGTTGCTTGGGATCATGGATAAACCAGAGAGAAATGTCGACCTAGGGTAGGAATGAAAGGTGTCTTGTGCTTCCAGTACTCCAGGGCAGTTGAATACATTGCACAAACTAGGTGTTCTATGCACATAATCTCTAGTAAGTGTCAGAAAAATAAGAGTAATACTAAGTGGCATGGGATTCTCAGAAGCCACTCTGCTGGCACTCTTTGCCCTTGTTTGGGTAAGACAGAGCCTGTCTTAGTTTTTCCTTTGTTGCTATAACGGAATACAAGAGACTAGGTAACATTCAATGAAAAGAAACTTATTAATCCCAGTTCTATTTTGAGTGGGTAGTTTAATCCATTTACATTTAGTGTTGTTATTGAGAAGTATTGTCATATTCCTGGCATTTTATAGCTTTTTGTTTAGATGCTAAAGTATTATTTGTTCTTTTCTTCTTCTTTGATTATTGAGCACTGGTGTTTGTTGCAGTTCTTCAAGGTGGTAAGATTTAGATTTTTTTAAATTTTTCTCATTTGCATTTGTGTTTTACTTGTGTGTTTTTTTCTTACTTGTGCTTTCATTGCAGTAATTCTTGTTTTTCAGCATCCAGGTGCAGGACTCCTTTGAGGATTTCTTGCAAGGCTGGTCATGTGGTGATGGACTCCCACAATTTTTGTTTGTCTAGGAAATATACTATTTCCATTTTTGAAGTATAGCCTTGCTAAGTACAGTATTCTTGGATGGCAGATTTATTTTTCATTTAGTATTTTGAATATGTTATCTCATTTTCTTCTTCCCTGTAGAGATTCTGTTGAGAAGTCTGCTGTTAGTCTGATGGAGGCTCCCTTATAAGTGGCTTGACACTTTTCTCTTGCTGCATTTAGGATTTTCTCTTTGTCTTTGAGCTTTGCCAGTTTGAGTATAATGTGTCTCGGAGAGGATTTTTTTGGATTGAATCTGATTGGGTATCTTTGAGCTTCCTGGATCTGAAGGTCTATGTCTCTATACCTGAGAAGTTTTCTGTTATTATTTCATTGGATAGATTTTGAATGGCTTTATCTTTCTCCTCCCCTGCTGGAACACCCATGATTCAAATGTTTGTGTGCTTAAGGTTGTCTTCTACCTCTCTTAGACTTTCTTCATTTTCTTAACTCTTTTTTCCTTTTTTTTTTTTTTGTCTGCCTGAGTTATTTCATAAGGCCATCTTTGAGTTCAGAAATTCTTTCTTCTGCTTGTTTTAATCTGCTGATTAAGCTCTAGGTGTTGGTTTTTATTTCACTGAATGTGTCTTTCAGTTCCAGGAGTTCTGTTACATTCTTTTAGAAGGTATTATTCTCTTTGTAAATGTCTTCCTTCATATCCTGGATATTTTCTCTCACTTTATTGTGTAGTCCAGCTGAATCCTCTCTTATATCATTGGGTTTCCTTGAGGTAGTTACTTGGATTCCTTTTCGGTCATTTCAGGGGTTTACTGTTCTGTAGGATCTGGTATGTGAGAGTTACTAAATCCCTTTGGCAGCAGTACCACACACACACACACACACATCCCATATTTCTAATATCTCAAACTTTATTTCTGGTCATCTGGTAGATCAGTAGCTTCTTCTATTACTCTGGAATGGACTTTGAGTAGAAAAATTTTTCCGTCTTTTTCCAGGCTCGTCAAGTGACTCCTTTTCTTCCAATAATGAAAATATGCAGTAGGCCTCCTTCACAGTGGTTGTGAATGTTTTTGTTGTAGTGATCCATTAGCAAGCCATCCCTGTAGTGGTAGAAGCTGAGGTGGTTGTTGTGGACCACATCTGCAGAAGCTATGTGAGGCCTCCCTACTGTGGTGGCATGGAGTCTTGCATTCTGCGTGGGTGAGAAAGTGTGTCAGGGGTTGCTGGCTGGGTTTGCACCTACCCGGTGCCTGCCTATTATTAGTAGCTTGGGGTCCTGCCTTCTATGCAGGTGGGGACTAGTTCTCACTTTTCTGGTGACTGGGAAGTCCAAGATGAAGGTGTTGGCATCTGGCAAGGGCCACGTGCTGTGTCATTCCATGGTGGAAGGTGAGAGGGTGTGAGAGAGAAAAGGGGACTGAACTCGCTCTTTTACAGTGAACCCACTCCCACGATAATAGCATTAATCTATTCATGAGGGCAGAGACTTCATGGCCTAATCACCTTTCATTAGACCCCATCTTCCAGCACTGTTGCATGAGTAATTAACTGTCCAACACATACTTTCATGGGGGACACATTCAAACCATGTTAGAGTCCATTCCATTAACAGGGTATTTAAAGAATGTTATCCTGAGTGTGCTTTCACTAACTCAAGCCAAGGGATAGCTGTTTTATGGGAGTGAATGAGGGAGTCCGTGACATATATTCTAGGAGCCTTGAGTTGCACCCAGCTAGGGAAGATTTTTCCAAACCACAATGACTCTTTCTACATCTCTATCTATCTGTCTGTCTATCTATCTATCTATCTATCTATCTATCTATCTATATCTATACCTATCCTAAAAAAGTTTCTTAGTAAGTAAGTAACTTTTACATGCTAAGAAACATTGTGACTGATTTTGTGTGCCATGTCCTTGAGAGCTATATATTTTCTTGACATCTCCAGGATAAAGAATAAATTAAAAATTTCCAGAAGGGGAGGTTTGTAGTGTTTAAAACCAAAAATATAATAGTAACAACTGCTAAAACCCCCCAATACATGCTAGAACTCTGCTAAGTGCCTTGCATAGATTAGTTAAATTCCAACATTCATATTTCACGAGGATTACCTGAACCTGGGAACAAGATGACTTAATCAAGCCTACTTCACGAAGAATCTGAAACTCATTGAACTTTGCAATTTTTCCAAGTTCATGTGGCTTATAGGAGACAGGGCTCAGACTAGACTCCATGTCTGAATACCTCTATAGACTACACTTTTCCTCTCCTCTCATCCTGAGATAGACCTTGTGTCTATTTATTCATTTCTCTTCTGACTACTCCAAGATATCACTCAGGCAATGAAAAAAGAGATGGTGTTGGCAAAGTACTAAAAGCAGGCCTAAAGAAGGAAGGTGAAAATGAGCATCAAATACAATTGGGGAGTGCCTGTGGGTCTCATTTGACTGAGATCTTACTGCTCTTTACACCAGCGTTCCTAGAGCACTGAATCTGCCCTGGTCCCAGCACATGTGTCCAGTCCCAGCATTACAACACTTCCCCTGGGTATTCCCTAGTGTGCCCACCCTACTGTCCAAACTGGAACTGACCCTCTGGCCAGCTCTTCATTGTATCCTTCTTTGGGGCCAGCACCTGCTCCCAGAGACAGCCCAGACTCACCTGTTTCTCCCTGACTGTATTAGTCAGTTTTGTTTGCCGTCATAGAATACCTGAGACTGGGTAATTTAGAAAGAACAGAGGTTTATTTGGCTTATGATTCTGGGACAGCAGCATCCTGCATGGGCCTCAGACTGCTTCTACACATGGTGGAAGTAGAAGCAGATCACATGGCGAGGGGAAGCAAGAGAGAGAGTGAGAGGGAGGTGCCAGGATCTTTTAAACAAACAGCTCTCATGGCAACTAATAGAATGAGAACTCACTCACTACACTGATCCCCCTGGGTGAGCAGTTAATCCATTCATGAGGGATCCACTCCCATGACTCAATTAGCTCCCAACACTGCCACATTGGGGATCGGATTTCAACATCAGTACTGGGAGGACAATACCTCCAATCTCCATCACTGACACAGAAGGTTCCTGCTTCTGGGGGTCCCGTTCCTCACCATGGACCCTTTCTGACAGCAACATCCCTTCCTTGTAAATGTTAACCTCAGACAGTGAAGGTTAGACACCTCTTCATCCCCTGGGTACCTCCCTCATGCTCTCAAAGTGTTTTGAAATCTTCTGGTTAGGAGAGCCTGAATTGCTAAAGAAATCACCGGTATCATACCCTGAAACAGAGATACAATACTGAAATATGGAGTAGAAATTTTAGAAAGAAAGTGGGATTAGAAGTAGAGTAGGTCTTAGTCTGTTAGCTTTTTGATTCTGGCCACTGAATCCACACAATAATAAGTGAGCTTAACTAAATGGTCAAAACCCAAAATCTCCCTCCTAAGTTTTAGATGAGGAAAGACCAAGGAAATCACAGTGTAGCAACCATATGTAGAGGGTGAGATCTTAAAACTCTAGTCTTTCCAAGATGCTATAGTATATTTTTATGGCTGCTGTAAAAAATAACCACAAATTTAGTGTTTTCAAAAGTTCACATTTATTATCTCTGGAGGGTCTATTATCTACATTTCTGCAGGTGTAAAAAATGGGGGGGTTCTGTTGGATTCTGAACTTAGATTTTCACAATGCTCAAATCAAGCTTTCATCAGGCAGTCCTCTCATTGTGCAGCTATGAGAAGAATTTCCTTCTGACCTCATTCAGGTGGTTAGCAGAATCCAGTTCTTTGAGGTGGTAAGACTGAGGCCCTGTGTCTTTACTGACTGTCGGCTGGATCTCCCACAGATTTTTGAGACTTCTCTCTAGTCGCATCACATGTGCCCATTAATCTGGAGTCAACAATAGCAGGTGAATCCTTCTCATACTTGGAATCATTGTTCCTTTTTTTTTTTACACTTGGAATCTCTCTAAATTCTCCAACTGCTGTATTTCTTTTCTGCCTCCAGCCAGAGTAAGTGCTCTGCTTGTAAATTTTCATGTTCTTAGAACTGGTCTTACCTAGATAACCCAGTATAATACCTGTAAGTTCAGTTTCATACCCTTAATGCATTTGAAAACTGCCTCTGTCCATTTAACATGACATATTTATATTGCAGAGATAACGATATGGGCATCTTTGTAGAGCAATTATTCATCCTACTGTCAATGAGGAAAATGTCTCCCTGGCAGACATGCCAGCTGTGATAGGAAAAGAAAAAAAAATTCATCATCATTCTTTCGACTCTTGTCTGTATCTGCACAGGAGAAAATTCTACTGTTTCAGTGTGTGTAAACACACTTGCACAGGAGTTCAGGTGTGTTCATCAGGGGTTAGGTAGCAAAAGGCTCACAAGTTTGATTTAGACTGTGCAGTAAAAGGAAGAGGAAAATTATCTGCCTTTTGAGATTATTGCAATAGTCAGTAGTGAAGGGTGATCTTCAGTGATAAGGGGCAGGCCATTTTGCTGAAATTTATAGGTTCGTTTAGAAAATTGGTGTGATTCTGCATTTTTTTTGTTTGTTTTCTTATGTTTTTTTATTTGCAGACAACCTTTCTTTTTTTGGTAGTGAATATTCACGAGATACAAAGCTGATTGTCACCCCTTGTGCCCAATATGTGAAGGCCAGATCCATACTGGAAGCATGAACGTTACCACAAATTGCATTTGTACTACATGTCCTCCAGCCAATATTCCCAGCCAATAACCCCAAACTTCCCTCCCCCACCCCACTTTTCCCCTTAACTCCACTTTCCATCCCAAGGTATATTCTCTCCCTGTGTAAGTCCAAAACACCACTGTGGACTTTCTTTCCTTCCTTCTTTCTCTCTTAGCTCCCACTTCTGAGTGAGTACATGTGGTATTTATCCCTCTGTTCCTTGCTTATTTCACTCAACATGAGTTTCCTCAGGCTCATCCATGTTTTTGCAAACGGGAGAATTTCATTCTTTTCTATGGCAGAGTAGTATTCTATGGTGTATATATACCACATTTTCTTTATCCCATCATGTGATCCTACATATGAAAATGCCTGTCACATAGTATGCACTAGAAAAATTTGGAAAATTTTCAAAGCAATTTGGGCCTTCTCAGAAACTTCTCCAAGAATGAAGAAGGCTTTTGTCATACAAATTCTAAAAGTTGCAACTTACTGACCATCTACTATGTAACTGTTTCTAGAGAGTCTGCAAGTGCTGATCTGTACCATGTCTTGCTCTCCTTCCTGGGTCCACAGGGAGACTATATTTCCAGTCCCCTTGTGGTTAGAGAGGGTCATGTGACTACCTTTGTCACTGAAATGTGAAGAGAAAAACTGTGTCATTTCCAGGCCAAGGCATTTGAGAGTCGGGATGCCACTTCTATGCTTTCTGGTCTATTCAGCAGCAAACAGGGAGATCCCATGTTGAGATGTGGAGCCACGTGACGGATCTCTAGGTAATCTGGCAGTGAAGACCCCCTGCCAGTCCACATCATATTTTATGTGCATGAGAAATAAACATTCAGTGTGTTAAGCTTTTCATATTTCAGGCTTGTTCTATTAGATTTACCAGCAGTGATTTTATCTGAATACTACACAGCTACTACTGCTGTTGTTAGTGTTACTTAAAGAAAAAAGTGCACATGATTTTGATGCTAAAAATTCTAACGTTGGGGGTATATCAGAATAAAATTCCATAGTACGTTTCTCCAAAATTTAGCCCTTAACAGAAATGATGAAAATTAAAAACCTTAAGTCAATTATTTTTAAATATATTCTAGGTTCTTTTTTACATACATGTGGTGGAAAAGTATTTTGTTGATTTTTAACCTGTATGTATAAAAATATACTTATACTTCTGCCTCTCATCCTTGACACTGAATAAAATGAATGCAGGAACTTTCCAAGGGAGCACATATAGATCCATCTCACTTTCTAAAATACTACAAGAAATTTTATAATGCATATGTGCATAATTAATTTAATAAATCTCCTGATGGACACATAAATTGTTTTTTATTTGTTACTATAATTAATAATAGGAATGAAATAAACATCACTAAACATAATTTCTTGGATAAATGTCAGTGCTTTCTTAAAGGAAAAATGTAGAAAAGTGTAAATTGGGTAAAACTGCAGAGTGTTGACTGTAAATTTTTTGAATATTACTAAAATTCTGGTTCAAAAAATGTTGCATATTCTCACAGGCATTTTATTTGTTCAATTTTAAATGGGGGGAATTGTTTTACAAAATTATATGGTCACTCCATTGTTTCAATTTTTATTTTCCTGTTTTTTAAGTAGGTTGAACAGAATGTGAACATAATCTCTAATTCACACAAAGTGGGATATCTGCGGTGATGTCTTCAGCACAAGGATTTTTCCGGGCACATGCTTTATAATTCTACAATATCCGTAAAAACATGTATTTTTACATTGTTTTTACATATGTTTTTACATTGAGAAGGAAGGATTTGGTCAAAATAACAAGGTACTATGAAAGGGACCCAAACAGGAAAACCTCAGGGAGTGACGAACAACAGGAGGACTGGGAAAAAGAATAATCTTCAGAACCCATGGGAGAGGTCACGACCTAAACCAAGTGCAGACAGCCAATGGCAGATGGTAGTCAGGGATCTGTATTAAGAGTTCACCCTAAGGGCCGGCCCCATGGCGCACTCGGGAGAGTGCATTGCTTGGAGCGCAGCAATGCTCCCGCTGTGGGTTCGGATCCTATATAGGACTGGACGGTGCGCTCACTGGCTGAGCGTGGTGCAGGCGACACCAAGCCAAGGGTTGTGATCCCCGTACCAGTCACAAAAAAGACAAAAAAAAAAAAAAAAAAAAAAAAAAAAAAAAAAAATAGAGTTCACCATAGGGTAGAAATGGGACCAGAAGGAGATGAGGTAGGGAAACTGGCGGTGTTTGGACAATGTCCATGAATACGCTTGGGAATCTCTGAATCATCATTGCCAGCATGGAAGTGTAGGGTGACCTGAATGGGCAGATCAATTGAATGAATGGAACAAAAGCATGACCAACACCCCACCTTCCCCTAGAATGCTCCCTACCTACCTGTCAGGCAGAGTATAGCTAGCTCCCCTCCATCACCACACATGAGGGTAAAGAATTCTGGGAGAGCTACGTGTTTTCACTTCTGCGGTGGTTCAGCTCATCCTTACCAGTGTACCAGGGCTGACAGCAGCCTTAATGCCAGATGACAAAAGATATTTCTTCCCCTGTGTATATATCCTTCCCCACTCTTAGGATGAGTCTGTGCAAGTGGGTGCGATTGGTGATTAACGACAGTTAAATAAGGCCAACTAGTACCGATGAGTATTGGAAGCAGGGCGCAGCTGCACGGAGGGGGATATGGGAGGAGGAATTCCCTGAAGCTAATTACCTCACTGACTCTGCAAGTAAAGGGCTGATTGGAATCACGTCTTGAGAAAGGATCTAGATGTTATCCCTAACTCAGATGGCTCCCCATTGTTCCCGAATTCTTTGCATACTAGAGGAAAGATGTCCTTTGATTGTGTTTGGTGGCCTATTGCTACTAGATACTGAAAGGAGTAGGGGGCTGCCTCACTATGCAAACTTTTACAAAGGAGATGGTGGGCCATTGTAGATGGTGTTAAATTGACTGGGGGTGACAGGTGTTTGTGAGATACAAACCTATATCTTTATTATTGTAATAACCTCAACTTGTTTGAATTATGAATTAAAAAAATAGATTCTGTATCATCAATTATCAAAGTTATCACATGATCTGTTGTAGTAAATGTAGTAAAATCTAGAACTAAGAAGTAAGAACTGTGGACAGGAGTGTGAGGCTGAGGCAAGGAAAAGGAGAACTCACAGGTCATAACGAAAGTAAACGTGAGGACTCTGAGTGAGGACTGATAGAAGCACCAACCCCAAAGCAGAGGGACAGACTCAGATTTGCATCCCCGTTGTTAAGCTTCAAAATCCCCCCAAAAAGATGGCTGGAAATGGTTTCCCCTCAATTCTACCTCTGGCATTCCTGGGAAGCGAATGCTTCGATCAGCCGTGGGCAGCATCACACCAGTATAAAGAGCTCCAGGTCTTGCTTGAAGTCAAGGTAAGGTCC
>NW_007730242.1:189290-201627 GCF_000696425.1 Galeopterus variegatus | reverse complement strand
CCTTTTTGTCTTTTTTACTGACCGGTAACGGGATCGCAACCTTCGGTGTTGTGCCCGCACCAGGGACCGGCAACGGGATCGCAACCCTCGGTGCTGCGCCTGCACCACGCTCAGCCAGTGAGCGGGAACCGGTCTCCACATGGGATCCGAACCCACGGCGGGAGCGCTGCCACGCTCTCAAGCGGCGCACTCTCCAGTGCACCACCGGGCCAGCCCTGCAAAAAGTTTTTTTTAAAAAGTGGTTTTAAGTTCTGTTTTTAAACAAAGAGTGCAATTATTGTAGTGAGATATAAAATTTATTTCAAATTATTTAAAATATAAAATTATTTTCAATATAAAAATGCATTCAAATAATATCTCTGAATTAGAAGATAATCTTAGACATAATGCATAAATGAATTACTTTTAAGAGATTTTTCTTTGATGTAATGACATCAGTTTTTATTGATGTTTGTTTTTAAGAAGTGCCTCTTTGGAATTGTATCCTTAAAAGTGAGATGCTGAAGATATTTATTAGGTTATTGTCTACATGAAAATGAGGGAGACACTCTATTCTTGGCACCAGGATTGCTCATTTGTAAAACTATTTATCTTGTGGGCATTGTGTAACTGTTAGGGTGCTTATCTCTCATTTGCTAATGGAAAGCTCAGAGACACATTTGCAGCCTATTTGTAGTATGTATATAGATCATTAAAATATGTAATTTTATGTTTGTATCTGCCTTATGTTTTCCTTGTCTTTTCTTTTTCTAAATTAGTAGATTTTATTTTTTGGGGGGAACAGTTTTAGGTTACAGAAAAAAATTGAGAGAAATGTACAGAGTTTCTATATTACCCCCCACACTTTTTCCAGATTCCCTCATTATTAACATTTTGCATTAGCAGGGTGCATTTGTTACAGATGATGAGCCAGTAGCAATGCATTGTTATTAACTAAAGTTCAGTTTTCATTAGGGTTCACTTTTTGTGGGTTTTAACAAATGAATAATGACATGTATCCATCATTACATATCATACAGAATAGTTTCACTGCCCTTAAAATTTCCTAGGCTTCACCTGTTCATACCTCTCACCCTTTCTCCATCCCCCTCCCTCCCATTGCCCTTTGAATCCCTAGCAACCACTGATCTTACTGTTTCTGTAGTTTTGCCTTTTCCAGAATGTCATAGTTTGAATCATACAGTATGTAGCCTTCTTGGATTGGCTTCTTTCACTTAGCAATGCATTTAAGATTTGCCTTTTCTTTTCATCCTTTAATCCCACTCTTCCTGTATGCTGTTTTGTCATTTTTCATATAGACTTATAAGCATCTTGAAATTCTTTCTAGATTAAGGTGGAATAGAAATAGTGTTCAAGTGGGCAAGTACTTGAGAGTCTATTATGTGCCTTCAGGCACTGGGGGATACTGAAATGGATAAGATGGGTTTCTATCCTGAGGAAATAGATAAAAAGATCATTTTAATAGTGTTAAGTGTTATGTTACAGGTCTATCACTTAGGATGACAAGGGCAATTGGGATTCTCTTGAGGTAGTTAGAGTAAGACATCTGGTCTTGGTAAGGGAGAACCAGATTAAATTAAATGTAGCATCTCTTCAGCACAAGGGTTGGGTACATTGTAATTCCAGAGTCAACCAATTATAAACAAGATTCTTTAGAGCAAAACTCATTTTTTTTAAAGTGGTAATTTTTATAAAGAGTTGACAAAATATAGCTCTGTTCTTAGGCTTTGTTTTAGAATTTCCTCCTAGATAAAGCCATATTTGCTTAAAAAATGTTAAATATGAAATAAGATGTAGCAGTTTTAGGGTATGCTTTGACTAGACTGATCCTGGAAACACTGTCTTTTAAGACAAACTTGTAAGTTGGTGTAATATGGGGTGAAGGAGCTGGTAGGCATTGTTTCTGCTGTCTTTTTTCTTAGGGGTGATATTGGAGTCAGTTTTTAAAAAAAAATGTGCATTAGTAAATATAAGGTCTTTGTAAAAATTCTAGGTTGAAAGAAAAGGAAAATGAAATGAAGAGAGTAGAAGCTATGCTAAAAGAGAGGGAGAGTGATCTTTCTAGCAAAACAGAGCTCTTACAGGTGAATATGATTACTTAAAATTTATTGTGTCAATTGCTGTCTTTGTATATTTAAAATTTTTCTTTAACTGCTACAAAAGGAAATAGAATATAAAGTTTCCCTTCCACCCAGATACTGTGTTTTATTCCTCAGAGAAAACTACTGCCAGTTGTTGCTGTATCTTTTGAGAAAGTACTTGTGCATAAACTGTGTGTATACATATTTGTTTTTAAAGCATACTTTATATTTAATTATACACATTTTGGTATTTTGCTTCTTCCTTTCCCTCTCCCTGCCCCCATTTAATGATCTTTAGATCTTTCCATATAAGCACATTTCTATTTTTAACTTTTTTCTTTTTTTTTCCTTTTTGTCTTTTTTTACTGACCGGTAACGGGATTGCAATCCTCGGTGTTGTGCCCGCACCGCGCTCAGCCAGTGAGCGGGAACCGGTCTCCACATGGGATCCGAACCCTCGGCGGGAGTGCCGCCGCGCTCCCAAGCGGCGCACTGTCCAGTGCGCCACCGGGCTGGCCCTCTATTTTTAATTTTTAATAGCTTCATGGTATTGTGTGATTGTATCATCATTTATATAACCAGTTATAGTTGATGGATACCAGGATTATTTAGAGTTGTTCCTGTTACAAACAGTGCTGCAGTGAATATCCTTGTACACATATTTTGAATACTTTTCCTAGTATATCTGTATTATAAGTTCCTAGAAATGAAATTCTGGGTAAAAGGTTTATGTATGTTCTTAGTCTGTTTTCCTTTTTCAAAGGTAAATGGTTTAAATAGAAAATCAGTGTCTCCTCATCTTCATTTAGTTAATATTCAAAGTACTTACAGAACATTGATTTGAAGTGATAGCAAGTTTGTAGATGCCTACCTTGTCTCATACTAGTCTTGTTCATATTTCATAGTCCAGAAGTTGGTTCTGTTACCTTCCCTCTCCCTCACAAAGTAGGGTCATTTTCTTTTTCCACTGAGCAGTCTGCTTCAGTGCCAGCAGCCTATGGACACAGACGCCAGGCAGTGGCTCAGGGTCACGGTTTGCCCTGGTATGGGACACTATGAGAAATACGTTCATTTTTAATTTTGTTAGATAATGCTAAATTGCCCTCCAAAATTGTTTTTACTAATTTACACTCTTGCCTAGAAGGCCATTTTCCCTTCTTCCTCTCCAACACTGACAAAAATGAAAACATTTGATATTATACTTGAAAAATGATAGGACTGTTTTTAATTTGCATGTGATTATGAGAGAAGTTAAGCATTCTTCATATGTTTAATCCATTTGTTTATGAATTGTTCTTTAATTTTTTCCACTTTTTTTTTTTTCTGAGTTGACTTTTTCTTACTAATTTATAGGATCTTTTTTACATAGTAAAGGAAATTAGCCTTTTATCTTTATGGGAGGTGATTTTTTCCCCCCAGCTTTTTTTTTGACCTTCATTTGTGTTTTGTTTTGGAAGTATAAAATTTTTATGTCCTCATACAAGTAATTTCCTGAGTTGTAGTGACATCTTGGGCTAGATATTACTTTGCTATGGGTGGCTGTCCTATGCACTGTAGGACACTTAGCAGTATACACGGCCTCCATCTACTATATGCAGTAGCACCTCTTGGGAAGAAAGGTATCTCTCACTCTGTGATCATAAAAATATTTTCACATTTCACACATTTACAATTTTTTTGTTTAGACTTTTTATTCATATGTAACTTATTTTCATAAGCTGTGAGAGTAACATTCTAACCATTAAAAAGACGACTAGCCACATTATTAAATAATCCATCATTACTGTAGTGGTTCTGCTCTGCAGGGAACATTTAGCAATATCTGGAGACATTTTTTGGTTGTCACAACTGGGGGGGGAGGGGTGCTATTGCATGTAGTAGGTGGAGGCTGTGGATGCTGCTAAATGTCCTACAGTGCATAGTACAGCCCCCTACAACATAGTAATATCTAGCCCAAGATGTCACTAGTGTTGAGGTTTAGAAACATTGCCTTACTGATTTGAAATATCACCCTATACTAAATTCTTACAGATATTTGGGTCTGTTTCTGGATCTTATTTTGTTTTATTGAGACATGCCCATTCACAGGCTAGTACTAAATATAATTATTCTAATTTCATAATATGTTTTAATACAGGGCTTATTTCACACTTAAAAAATTATTACTAGTTTGGAATTTTCCTAGCTTGTGTGATTGTTATGTTTTAAAAGTTTATATGGAAAATAAAAATCTCTATTCAGGTATTCATGCTTAATTTTTGTTTAAATAGGAGGTACAGAATGAAAACAAATTGTTTAAATACCAAATTGAGCAGCTCAAGCAACAGAACTACCAAAAGGTAGGTACTATTAGATGTCTTGCCTTTTATTTGTGTGGTAAAATATTATGTAACTAATGACTAAGTTTTCTCACCATTTTTGTATTTTTATTGAAAATAAAGCATGTCTTTTATTTACAAGTGTTTATCAAATTTCCTATGAAACAAAGTAATTTGCTATGCCAAATACAAGATAAAATAATCCACGATTTATAAAGTATACACAAATAACATTACTATCTGTATTCCAGCTCTGTTTTCTATCTGTGTGTGTGTTTTCTGATCCTCTACAGTGGTTTTCTTAGCAAGTCAGTTAAAATCCTATAGAGGTTAGTTTAAATGTATGTGTAGACCCTATCTCCCTTTTCTCCAAACAAAACATCAAGAATTAGAGAGAAACTAATAAATGTGTAATATTCTAAGTGATATGCTACCACTGTTTAACATACCTTTTCAAGGTATAATCCTCCTTGGTAAACATAAAATAAAAATGTGTTTTTTAAAGATATGTTACCCAAAATATCCTTTAAATTAATTTATGAACATATATGGATAGACCAGAAAGTATTTTGAGGGATGTATTAGTCCGTTTTGTATTGCTATAACAGAAATACCTGAAACTGGATAATGTATAAAGAACAGAGGTTTATTTGGCTTACGATTCTGGGACAGCTGCATCTGGCATGGGTGTCAGGCTGCTTCTACTCATGGTGGAAAGCGGCAGGCAGCTGGCGGGTACAAGCAGATCACATGGAGAAAGGAAGCAAAGGGAGCAGAGGGAGAGAAAGACAGACTCTCCTAAACTTTTAAAGCCTTCAGAATCATGCCCTGACCACCATTTCTAATCCATTCACTACTGCATGGTCCTCAAAATCTAATCACCTCTTTAAGGCCCCACTTTTCAATTGCCATAATAGGATTTCCCACCCTTTGAATAATCACAGTGGGGGCTAAGTTTTTAATGCAAAATCTTGGGGGACACAGTTCAAGCTTCAGGGAGTTTTGGGGGCGGGGGGACATAATTCAATCCACTACAAGGGACAAAAGAATTAGAGTCCCTGTCAACAAGAAAGCTTATAGTAGCTTAGTTTAGGAGATTGTAATCATCAAGGAATAAATACTACGTGCAAAGGACAATGTACCTTTGCATATTATGTAAAATTAACTTTTTGTTCTGTATTGGGAAATGATTTTTTTTTAGTTTTTCTTTTTATTTCATTTATGGTATTTTTTTGACTTCTGCAAGCTTAAAATTTTTACGTAGTCAGATGTAAATTACACAGTATAATAGTACTTTGCACATAGTAGGAAATCAATAAATACTAAATGAAGAGTATAAGTATGAACTGATAATGAAAATTGGATTTAGTTTTCAGTGCATTTTATAAGTTTGTACACGTTTTTATTAAAATTAATTAAAGCCAAGGTGACTGGCATGTATAATATATGGTATTTTTACTTTTGGTGTTGTTTTTAATTTATATTTGAGAAGAATTTTAATTTAAGTCTTCTAGAAAGCTTTGTTTTGAAATAATATTTAACTCTTTTAATAGGCATCTTCTTTTCCCCCTCATGAAGAATTATTAGAAGTGTAAGTAATGAGTTTGATTTACAATTTGGGAAGTGGTAACTTTATGTGCTAAACAGTTCTCAGATAAGCAATTTAATGTAACTGCAGATGGTCACCTAATTTTTACCGTTCTATTTGGATATCTTGAACTTTAGGTCAGTAGAGCTTAGCTGTGCCTTTGGTTATTAATGCACCTTTTTATGGTATTTGGATGTCTGAATATTTTGTTGAGGGTTCCCCCTCTCACCTCTCACCAGGCATTTAGAAAACATTGAAACAAATTAAACTAGACTTTGAAAGCTTTACTAAATCACTTTCAGTTATCTTAATTATCCTACTGAGTCTTTTTTTCTTCTGGATATCATTATGGAATTGAGCAATGCAAATTTTAGTTTAGCTTCTGCATTTTTAAGAAAACTTGTAATCTTTATGGTTGCTCTCTTTCAAGGAGACCTTTTTTTACTGAAACTTTTTTTTTTTGATCAGCCTGTCACATTTAAGGTCATATCAGATAAGTTGGTATGTTTTAACATGTTAAATGTCAACCACATTAAACGTATTAATAGGTGATATGAATAATCTAACTTATTCTATCTTGGCTTGTTTACAAAGTTGGCCATTTTACTATGTTAGAATTATTTACTGTTAAATTGAGTCTTGAGTACTGTATGCAAGAGTCAGCAAATATGTTCTATAAAGGGCTTTGTAGTGAATATTTTAAACTTTGTGGCCATATAGGTCTCTTTCATATTCTTTTTTTTTTTTTCCAAACAACCTTTTAAAAAAGTAAAAACATCTCTTTGTTTAAGAGCCATACCAAAACAGACTGTGAGCTAGGCCCAGAGCCCTAGTCTGCCAACCCCTTATTTAGAGCCTTATTCTCAGGGAAGAGCTATTTGTGATTTAACTTTCTACCCAAGCCACTCTCAACTATAGCAGAACTGAATTGTGAATCTTTGTCAGTACTTTCTGCATTTCTGGGAAATAATTGGACAGGACCAGAAAACTACATGAATCCTGAGATTGGTGTGAAAATGGCAAGAGAACACCTAGCTCATTTTAATATCATGTTTTTGTTGTGGGTTATAACCACTTAAAGTCATTACTGATTTCATTGCCTTCTGAAAAATAATAATATATTTAAGAGACTGCTTCTATATCAGTTTTCACTCCTCTGAAAATAGCTACTGCACTGACCAGGTAAAAACGGAAATAACTACAACCACAGCAGTTCATATATTCATGAACTATTTCTTAGGGGATGAGATTTCTCTTTAGCATAAATCTCAGCATATCATATTGTGTATGAGAGACTTATTTTAAAAATTATTTCTAAAATAAGAATCCATAGGGTGGTCTTTCTGTGGTAAACAGTAGCTAAGCTATTAAGTTAATGCATTCTTCAAAGCATCATCTACTTGATGTTTTTTATTTTGTAGTAACAAATGTTGATATGTAGGTATCTAAGTTATATTATGTTTCCCTGAAATTTTGCTATATATATTCATGTTCTGGTTTAGAATTTCAGAAAGAGAGAAGGAAATAACTGGTCTTCGGAATGAGTTAGATTCTTTGAAGGATGCTGTTGAACACCAAAGGAAGAAAAACAACGTAAGCAAATATTTGTCAGAATGAAGTATTCCTTTTTATTACTTTGGCATTGAACTATGATTCAGGAATTTTTTTTTTCTGTGGATTTTTATCTTTGGATTTTTAAAATCTTTGTAAGAATGTATTGTTATTTTCTCTGTGTGGCTTTTAAGGGGGCTGGATATTGAAGTAATTATTTTATTGGAGAGCAGATTTTTTTTTTAATAAGTGAAAAAAGACCAGATCTTATACTTGTGAACATCATTTTAAATATCAAAGCTATAATGATTAGACTTTGTGTTTTTTTTTTTTTTAAACTAAATATGCAGTTGACTTTGTGTTAAACTTCTATTTGGAAAAATCATTCTCTCAGCTTAGTATTTTATATCAAAGGTATTTCCTCTTACTTGGATTGGGCTAGCCCTTTTGTAAACTAAAAGTAATGTCAGTGTTCAAACCCAATATGCTTAATAATTAAGTGTTTCAAAGCCTTCTGGAACCTCCCTTTTTAAACTGAGAGGTGTTTCAAATTTTGATAATTGTGTTAGAGGTCTTAGAACCTCAATACATTTATAGTAAAATGAGGAGGGATAGTGCTTTAAGAAATACAAATCCTAATATTCTTACTTAATAAATAGTGAATTTAGGTGAATTTCTTAAATCCTCTCTTACTGGGAGTTGACACCTATAAGTAGAATCCAAACATTCTTGTTAGAGAAGGAATATTTTCACACAAAAGTATGATTGCTAAGACTTGAGGAAGGCTAAAATGTTATTGAAAGCTAACGGGTATTGATAATAGATATGTGTTTTATAATGTAAATTAAATTTTTCAAAGTTTGTGTTAAATTATTAATTTAACAAGTTGGCATTTTCCTGCACCACTGAGTTTGTCAAAATTAGGTACATGGATTGCCCTTTGTGTGTTTGTGTAACATTACTAATAGCATTGCTTAGCCACAAAACTTGAGGTGAATTTGCCGATATACTGCTAACATCTTAACTATGTTTTATTACCGGAATTCTGAGATAAGGAGGGTGTGGTTAATGCCAGACTAATACAACTGCAGCAGCAGTGCTGGAGGCATTGAAGTGTGTGAAAAGAGCCAGGATGCTGGAGGCTGGCAGATTGCAGCATCAGTTCATTCTAATTCTGCCAATTCACGTGCTGTGTACACTTGGCCAAATTTTTCAACCTACTTGAGCTGTGGTTTCCCCATGTATAAAATGGGAATACATACCTCATTGAGTTGTTGTAAGGATTAATGAGAATTTGTGAAGCACCAAGTATGGTGTTTTAACACATAATAAAGCATTCATAAATGGTGATTATTGGCTTTTTATTATTTGTTGTTTGTTTTTATCTGTTTAGATTTCTGATTTGAAGAACTGAAATATAGCAAATTGCCTTTATTTGTATTTGCTAATGAAATTTTGTTAAAAATCTAGATTTTTCAGAGCTCAATCTTCAGTGCCCTCTGTTTCTCTTCCAGGAGAATGTGTTTTATATTTATAACTTTGCATACCTCCCCATTTACCTCAATCAACTAGCTCATACTTGTATATTCACGTTAGGTTGTTTTGTGGCATGCACATTTGACCATACCAAAAAAAGATATAGAATACAGTGAATTACTGTGCCATTCCTAGGTAAATTTGAAATATGTTAATTTTATTAAAATATAGTTAGTGGGAAAAATGTTATGCTACAGAGGAAAGTCTCAAAAGTGATATTGGGCTTTGTTTAAAAATCACATGTAAAGCTTTTTGTGATACTTGTATATCTGCTCTGTCCTTAATCCTCTAATGTTTGGTGTATTTGAAATCATATTTGTGATCTTGGTTTGTGTGCTTACTTTTGAATGCTTTCTTTGTTGTCACATGTGCACAGTAATTATTTTAAAAGCTGGCATATTTAGTGTTTATACTAAAACAGGGAATACGGGCATCTTTATTTTCTCATTCAAACTTCTAAACATTGCATTTTGTTTTTTTGCTAATATACATATTTTCCCATTGAAATAATTTTGCAGTAACCAGCATTTAAATGCAGTGCAAAATACTGATTAAGTAAAAAGCAAAAATCTTTTAATAATAGATAAACTGAAATCATTTTTTCTAAAAATGATTAGGACCTTCGGGAGAAAAACTGGGAAGCAATGGAAGCATTGGCATCAACTGAAAAAATGCTGCAGGACAAAGTGAACAAGACTTCCAAGGTTGTAATGCTAACTCCTAGAAACGATCCACCGAACAGAGAAAATCTGCAGCTTGTTTTAAAATCACACTAAAGCATTTAATTTTACTGCAATTTAAATATAAAACGTCCTTTTCATCCACATTCATCATCTCTATCATCTCTGCTTCTTTTCATCTACTCCTTGAAGCTTTAATTTTGGGCATGCTGATTTGTTGTGATTACCTAATTGAGTTTTGGTGAGCACTTCTTTAAAGCTGAAGGTTATTTTGAAAAGACTTTCTCAGAAGACCTGTGCTACCCCTGTAAGCTGTTGTCAGACAGTGTGTGCCTGTTAAGTTGGTTTAAGAGAACATTGATGAAAACCCTGAACCAAAGAAATCTGATTTACAAACATATTTGAATACCTAGGAGGTACCTATGAGGCACAGTGAAGTAGGTTTTTGGGGGCATGCCAAGATGATTCGGACAAGGTAGAAAAATAATGAAAGTCTTAAGAAATATAGGAAAGGGATCACTTCCAGGTGTGTTACTGGGAATGGATCCTTAGAGGAGGTGGACTTAAACTTTGGATTTCGAAGTGGCTAGACAGTAATGATGGATGTGTCATGTTTAGTATGGAATATTAGTATCAAGGGATGATTCTCCTGACCAGGGTATGTAAAATACTCTTGAAAAATATATCCCCATCTGTCTTCAAATGAAGGACATTCTCCTTGAGCTCATGTTTTTCCATTGGGTATGAAGCTTTCTTATGAATTGTAATGGAGAAGTTGTTTTTAAAGATTGAGAGAATTGAACGTTCCAGTTCAGTCAAGTATTTTGAAAATTTCCACCAAAAATAAATGCGGAACCAGGAGTAGTGAATTTTGCAGATGGGTTAGTGAGGGAACCTATATGATTCGATTCAACATTTTAAAAGTATTTTGTGTGTCAAGGTAATATATTGCATTTTAAATACAAGTCTTAGTGACATTTGAAGGAAGCAGAATATATATTAATAAATTTTTAAAATTGAGTATATATTTATAGTTATATTTCCTTTCATGTAATAGATTTGTATTATGTACCTACTCACGTGGCCACAATTTTTACTAAAACTTAGAGACAGCTAGCAGGTATTGAACCAGAGAAATTTAGGCCAGAGAATAGAAAAATCTAGACCAGGTAGACTGCGAGTGGTTACAATTGTAGTCATTTATGTCAGCAGTGAGGATTCTGGTATGGTTTCTGGTTGTTTCTATAACTTTGTTTTATACTGTTAAGAGCTACATTTTTGCTTTTATTTTGTTAGACTGGGTATCTAGAAAGTGCTAATTCATGCAAGAAGTTACATGCCATCTACCATAGTCATTCTTGCATATTGTGATTCCAAAAGAAAGCTAAAATTTATGTGCATGATGACTTCTTGCATAACTAATAACCTATGAAGATTAGAATTCAGTCTTCTGTATTTCAACAGAATTTAGACAGTCCTCAGATGGAATAGGTATAAAGTGATGTTGATTGAATCAGTACCACAAATTGTGCTGTAAGGAGAAGGAACTATGTAGAATACCTTTGGTCTTTTAGGTGCTAAAATAAGTAGCAGTGAACTTATCTAAGATGTAACAGAGGATGACATACAGTTGGCTTTCCACGTCTGTGGATTCTCTGTCCCCAGATTCAAGCAACTGCTGATGGAAGATATGGGGGGGGGTAGGGGCAGGAAACAAAAAATAACAGTACAATGATAAGAAGTAGTACAAATTAAAAATATAGTATAACAACTATTTACATAGCACTTAACATTGTATTAGGTATTATAAGTAATCTAGAGATGTTTCAAAATATACAGGAGGATGTGCATAGGCTATATGCAAAAACTGCACCTTTTTATGCCAGGGACTTAAGCATTCTCAGATTTTGGGGCCCCCTGGGATCCTGAAACCAGTCTCCTGCAGATACTGCAGGACGACCTCTGCCTTTCCAGAATTATTTTTAAAGTGGTAAACACTCTTTAGGTTCTACTGTGAATGACAGGTTTACATGAAAGATACATTATACATATTTCACTTTGATAAAGATGGTAAGGAAATTATAATAATGCAATTTCCAATATTAGACCTTTTCCAGGTGTTAAAGTGGAAAAATGAGAATTGTTATCTACAAACAAAATACTACGTCAAATGAAAACTTCTTAGCTAAAATTGTTAGTACAGAATAAAAGTAGCTTCTCATCTTTACGGCTTTTAATTATAAGTTAGATACTTCCTTAAGATTCTTTTCTCCTTGGGAAATATTCAAAAGCTTTTGTTCCACAATGTCTCTTTTCCTAACTGATTTTCTTTATAGATTGCTTTAGCACTTCTCTGGTCAAATGATAAAAATTACCTCTTAAATGTTTCTGAAATAGCAGTTATTTTCCTTGAATGAATATACCTTATTTTATGCAGTTAAGTATATTCCTAAAAACTAGTGGACTTTTTTGAATTATTGAAAATTCCCCATTAAAACATCTATTTTAAAAATACTGCCAGTAGGGCCGAGCCCGTGGCGCACTCGGGAGAGTGCGGCACTGGGAGCGCAGCAGCACTCCTGC
>NW_007730242.1:171215-188920 GCF_000696425.1 Galeopterus variegatus | reverse complement strand
AAAAAGGACAAAAAAAAAAAAAAAAAAAGATATACTGCCAGTAATCCTCAGTAAAGTAAAAACTTTTCATGTGCATAGAATATTATGAAATCTCCAGCTTTTTATTGTACAAATTTAGATTTTCATGTAATTAGAGTTTCTTAAATTGAAGTGTATGCAGCTTAAGTCAGTAATAGATTTCAAGATCACATATAAATGGTGAGGGAAAGGTATGGTTGAGTTGTTGCTAGCTTGCTTGCCTTCTTGTTACCTGTTGAACTTCATGAGTGTTGTTTTGGTACGATTTTCTTGGCTTGGTTTAGATGTGCATTTTTATAGGTGTCTTTTTTTTTTATCTTAAAGAGACATTTTGAACATTAGATTTTTTCTGGCCTGTGATTAAGTCATTACTCTAATTTTGACAAACCATGGTTTTAAGTTCATAACTGATATTCCTTAGATTTGGATTTAAAATCAGCAAATTTAGATTTATACATTTATAATATTTACCTTTAAATTTACAGCTGATGGAGTTCATATAGAAGTGTCAATTAGTCTTCTTGATGCTTGACATTAGTGAACTAATAAGCCATCAATCTTCCTTTCTTTTCTTTCCTTTTTCCCATTTCTACCACCCATCAAATGTTGATGGTCCTTTTTGTTTTGTTTAGTGTAAGTAGTTTCACCTGACCTGGAAGCTTGAAATACGAAAGTTGGCATTTTAATCCCATGGTATTATAGTCCATCAGTGATACATTTTTTTGTAAAGATTTACCAGCCAATAAGCCCTAGTTATGTTGCTCACATACATATTTTTTAGTGCAGGTAGTTTATAAAGTTTTAGCTGTAGGAAGAGTGTGTGTGTGTGTGTGTGTGTGTGTGTGTGTGTGTGTGTTTGCGCGCTCCTTTTTGCATTTGTGTGTGTTTCTTTTTGAATTGTTCCTGGAGAGGAAAATCACTCTATTTCTAATGCCATGGAAAATGTCCATATTATCAGATATTGCTTTGGCTTGGTTAATGAGACATTATTTGCTATTTAGGATGCTTTAGAGATTTTGCAGATTTTTTCTTGTGGAAGCATTTTAATATCTTAAAATGGGAAATTTTAACATTTGTCAGTATTAAAATAATTTTTTTCATTGACTTTTTCCTCCCTTAGAGCTTAAAAGACCATAGTTTTTCTTTTCTTTCTTTTTTTAAAAAAACTCTATAATCTTGTAATTTTGATTTGGTTTATCTGCTTTAGGAAAGACAACAACATGTGGAAGCTGTTGAGCTGGAGGCTAAAGAAGTTCTCAAAAAATTATTTCCAAAGGTGTCTGTCCCTTCTAATTTGGTAAGACTAATTTATTTTTTTTAACATGACATCTTATCATTATACAAGAAAGTTGTGAATAACACTTTGTTTCAATAGTGCACTGATTGCTTAACCTTTTCCATTATTAACCTACGGTGCTTTTGAGTAGTTAAGATCAATAACTTAGTTCAAAATTCATTTCTATCTATTTACCTCATACTTTTGTTATGTTCTATGAAATTTACATATGAGGCATATTATTTAGAGGATTTATTAACATCATATTTGGGAAAGGAATGTTTCTTAAAGATTGGTAAAACTGATGATGTTCTTAATGGCTTTATTTGAAGTAGAACTTAATTTTAAGTAGTTGCTTCTTAGTTTTTGCAACATTTTATTTGTTAAATGTATTTGATAGTATGAACCAGGCTCTCTATATTTCAAAACTCAGGATTTTGTCTGTCTATTCTTCAAGCAAAAGTCTTGAAGATAATATAGAACAGTTTGCTTTTCCTGAGGTTGTACATGTTTTAAGTGGGAGAAAAAAGTTACTTTGGTTCAGAGAATTAATACAGTAAATGTTTGAGGACAGAGAAGGCCAATGAGTGTGCATGTGAGTTTCCTAAAATGGTGGTATAAGTCTTTTTAAAATTTTAATGGAAAATTGTGTACATCTTCAAAAGGAGAGAGAATAGCATAATGAGCCCAGTATACCCTATTTCCTTCTTCAGCAATGAGCAGTGGATGGCATTTATCAATACATAAACAATACCGTTTTACCTCCTACCCTGCACTTCCTAGATTATTTTATAGGAACTCAAACATCAAGAGTTTTCATCTGTAAATATTTTAATACTTATTTCTAAAAGATAAGAATTCCCTAAAAAATACTATTACATTAAAAAAAGTTCTTAATTTTGTATATCTAGTCAATGTTTGCATTTCTGCAATTGTTATATAAATTGTCTATTTTAATCAGATAATAACCTTTTTTTTTGTCACAGAACAAGTCTTAATACATTTAAGAGGAGTAAGATCATAGAAAATATGTTCTCTGACCACAATAACAGAGGAAGTTTAGAAAATTCACAAATGTGTGGAAATTAAACAATGGGTTAAAAGAAAAATCACAGGGAAATTAGTACTTTGAAATAAAAAAGTGCAACATCAAAATTTATAGGGTACAGGGCTCATGCAGTGCTTAGAGGAAAATAAAAGTAAGAAAAATCTCAAATTAGTAATGTAAACTTCTACCTTAAGAAAATAGAAAAAGAAGACCAAACTAAACCAAAATCAAAGATTACAGCAGAAATATATGAAATAGGGAATTAAAAAACAATAGAGAAAATCAACAAAATCAAAAGTTGATTCTTTAAAAAGATCAACAAAATTTGCAAACGTTATTTAGACTAACCAAGAAGAAAAGAGAGAAGACTGAAATTACTAAAATCAGAAATAAAACAGGGGCATTATTATATTGTCATTAAGGTTTTTTGGTGAGATTTAGTTTCTTTCTCTTTCTTGTTTGCATTTTTGTTCTACCAGTGGGTTTTGTTCTTGTGTATTCAGGGTAGTGATTTATTATTTTTCAGATTCTGGATGCAGGACTTCCTTGAGGATTTCTTGTAGGGCTGGTTGTGTGGTGGTGAACTCCCACAGTTTTTGTTTTTCTGGAAAATGCACTATTTTCCCCTCATTTCTGAAGGATAGCCTTGCTGGGTATAGTACTCTTGGCTGGTAGTTTTTTTCTCTTAGTATTTTGAATATATTATCCTATTTTCTTCTGGACTGTAGAGTTTCTGTTGGGAAGTCTACTGTTAGTCTGATAGGGGCTCCCTTATAGGGACTTGACACTTTTCCCTTGCTTCTTTTAAAATTCTCTTTGTCTTTGAGCTTGGCTAATTTGACTGTAATGTATCTTGGAGAATATCTTTTTGGGTTGAATCTGGGGATCTTTGAGCCTCCTGAATCTGAGTGTCCATGACTCTCCCTATACTTGGGAAGTTTTCTGTTATTATTTTGTTGAATAGGTTTTCCATGCCTTTTCCTTTTTCCTACACTTCTGGAACACCCATGATTCAAGTATTTTCCATGCCTTTTCCTTTTTCCTACACTTCTGGAACACCCATGATTCAAGTATTTGTGTGCTTAAGGTTGTCTGCTAGCTCTTTTGGATTTTCTTCATTTTTTAGAATTCTTCTTTCCTTTTCTTTTGTCTACCTGGGTTATTTTGAAAAGACTTTCTTCAAGATCAGAGATTCTTTCTTCTGCTTATTTTAGCCTGCTGCTTAAGCTCTTAGTCGTGTTATTTCATTGTGTGAGTCTTTCAGTTCCATGAGTTCTGCTACATTCTTTTTAAAGGTATTAATAATCTCTTTATAAAGTTCCTTTTTCAAGTCCTGAATTTTTTTTTTTTCTTGTTTCATTATGTTGTCTAACTGAGTCTTCTTGTAACTTAGTTTCCTTAAGATTGTTGCTCGGCGGGCTGGCCCGGTGGTGCACAGCTACAGTGCGCCGCTTGGGAGCGTTGAGGCACTCCCGCCGAGGGTTCGGATCCCACATACAGACCGGCCACTCACTGGCTGAGCGAGGTGCGGGCGCAACACCGAGGGTTGCGATCCCGTGGCCGGTCCCGGTCCGGTACGGGCGCAACACTGAAGGTTGCGATCCGTTGCCGGTCACGAAAAAAGACAAAAAGGAAAAAAAAAAAAAGATTGTTGCTCGGGATCCCTGTTCAGTCATTTCAAGGGTTTCCTGCTTTATAGGGTCTGATGTTTGAGAATTACTGTATTCTTTTGGTGGTGTCATATTTTCTTAGGTTTTTATACTTCCAGTATCTCTATGTTGATGTCTGGTCATCTGGTAGAGCAGTTGCTTCTTCTGTTACTTTGGAGTGGGCTTTGAGAAGAGAGATGTCCTCTTCTTTTTCTGGTCTCTGCTGGTGACCCTTCTTGTGTCAGTGCTGCCTACACAGTGGCTGTAGCTATTGCTGTGGTGTCGAGCTGCTTTTGCGGCAGTCGTGGCCGTGGTGGGCCACCTGTGTGGAAGTGGTGTTTTCAGTGTGCTCTTTGCCTGCTTCTGGGTGGGGGATGCTGCCCTCAGCTCCTGCCTAGGACCTGGGTGTGCTCTGCTTCTTGCCTGCTTCCAGGTAGAGGGAGCTGCCCTTAGCTCCTGCCTAGAACCCTGTGCATGCTCTCTAGTTTGTTTTAATCAGGACTCAAATAAGGTCAACACATGACTGGTTTTAGATGTCTCTTAGATCTTCTTTTTTCTTCTACTTGTTCCCCTCTCTTTCTCACCACCAAACTGCCCCCCCCCCCAATTGTTTTTTTTAAACCTGGTCATTTTCCTATGAAATTGCCCACAGTTTGGGTTTAGCTGACTACATCCCTGTGGTGTCAGCATGTTCCTCTGTCCTTTGTGTATTCCATAAATTGGTAGTCAGTAGAGGCCTGGTCAGATCCAGTCTGAGTATTTTGGGTGTGGGGTGGGGACAAGACCACTTCATAGGTGACATTATGCACTTCTATCAGGAGGTCTGTAATGCCTGCTTGTCTGTCTTTGGAGATTATTTAGGCTGGCTACTGAATCCTTTTTATGTAACACTGCTGAGCTTTGATAGCCTCTATGCTTTGTGGTATGAGAAGATGATCCTGATTTATTGTATACAGTTCTTGCCCCAAACCTGTAATCAACTGTTTCCCCAAGGAGCTCTACTCCTCTAGATGTGAGTGCTAGGGTGATGTAAGTAAACTTAATGACCTGCTCTATGTGTAGCTACTTGCTCTTTTAGATTATAATTCTTTTGTCTTCATTGTAAATATTGAGGGATACATTCGGGTTTGATCAGTTTAAATAACTCTCTACCACTTTGAGTTGAACTAATGAAATATCTTGCACTGAATACACAGGTAGATATACTGTCAGTTCTAGTGCTGTTCTTACATTGAACCTAGGAGAAGGGGTTGCTTTCAATATATTTTGTATTTTTTCCTATGTGGCCATAACCTATTTTTGTTTATTTCTACTTTATATTTTATTAATGGAAATAAGAGAGTTAATGATTGATCATTTCTGTTCTTCACAGATTTATTCCTAAGTTGAATGTAAGATCATCACTAGTAAAAGTTTTCTTTTTAATGTAAAAAAAATTCATTCTTAACAGCAATACTACCCACCCTCAATAACCATCTTTTGACACTATTAATATTTATAAATTACCATAAGAAGTGGCTGATATTATTTGGTTTTTCTTCATACACTTGTTAAAAGTTGAATATTTCTGTATGTAGTCTATATTTAAGAAATATGTTAAACTTTCTATGTGCTACTTAGAGTCTAACATTTTAGATTTTTAAAGATATGAGAATAATAAACTATTTACTTTATAAGATAAGAAAGCAATAAACTTCATTTAAATTAACATAATGGATATAGAAGGGCTTTTATATATGATATAATTTTTTTGTTGTTTGTTGCTTTTTTGCTAAGCAAATCAGCACAGAAGAGATCTAAAGTATATGAACTGGAGGGAGGTTTACAAACTAAGCAACTAAGTCAGCCTTTCATCTGATTTTAATTTATGTTGGATTCCAATATTTGAAGCTGTTAAGGAGGATTTTAATAGTATAAATTTAGTCTTGGTTCAAACTTATAATCTGAGAATACACTTTTTAAATGGAGAGGCTTTTAAAACTAATTTGATATTAATGATATTGTGCTATGTGGTGATCTCAGCATCCACTTTTATTTTTTATTCTTATTTGATAGTTTATAGGGAATCCTAATTCAGCCACATAAAGCTTTCTATTATAGCAGTTAATAGTAATTTCATGAAAGTTCTCTTTTCTAAACCAAAGATGAGGAATAAGAGGAAATTTCATCTAAAGTATCTAAGAAATAAGTTTAAAATTTAGATAAATACCATCAAAAATTTAGAGTAACTTATTCTGAAGTTTAGAATAATGGCTAAAACTATAATGTAGGCATTATTTACATCAGCCAACCTGTCAGCACAAATCGAGTTTTTGTTGGATTTAAACAAGTAAATGTGTGTGCATATCATTTCTCATTATGATTTTTAAAATACTTCATAATACATATTTCTTAATTTGAAGTATTTTTCAGAATCTCTGAAGCCACCTTCATAGAATTTGAAATCCTCTGAGTAGATCTTCAGTTAAACTTTAAGTTTATGAACTCAAAATACTTAGTTTTCAAGAACTATTTTACCTGAGAAAAGGTTTTAAAAAATTACTTATGCTGGGTTTTTTGTCTTTTAAAGATTGAGTTTACTAGTCCTGATGTTAGTAAGTGATAGAAGGCCAGATTTGAGCCCATGTCTTCTACCTGTGATTCCAGAATTCAGTTGCAAAATATTCTTGGTCATGTTATAAGATTTTATTTGATGGTAGCTCATAGGTATATTTTTAGTGTTTATTTTCAAGACTGGGTCATGTTCAACTTATGCAACATTTATATCCCTCTTTGAAATTTCTTGCTGAGTGGTGTTTGTCTCTGTAGGTTTCTTTGAAAAGTTTGATCAATCTTATTCAGATTTTTTTTTTGGAAACTGACGATTTTGACTTTTCTCTCCCACAGAGTTATAGTGAATGGTTGCATGGATTTGAAAAGAAGGCAAAAGAATGTGTGGCTGGAACTTCAGGTTCGGAGGAAGTTAAGGTTAGTTCAAAAAGTGAACTATCTGTATTTTAACCAAACGTAGAAAAAAGGTGTAAATCAGAATTTGTCTTCATGAGCTTGAGGAAGATAAGGGATATATTACTGGTAGAATAATGATCTTTTGAGAAAGTGTAAGAAGGTGATTTCATTTTGTATAAATTTTATTGGAAATACTGTTGATCTTCCTTGCATTTGATTTTTGTACAAAGCTAACATTTGCCATACTGAATATTTAATTCTCTCTTACTCTCTTTTTAGCCTGGTTTAAAAAAGTAAAGATAAGGGCTGGATGGTTAGCTCAGTTGGTTAGAGTGCAGTGTAATAAGACTGAGGTCAATGGTTCAGATCCTCCGTACTGACCAGCTGCCAAAAAAAAAAAAAAAAAATCATTTGAGATAGGTAGGTAGAATCTAATTGGTTTGCTGAAGGATCCCGAGATAAATCATTAGGAGTATTCAGGAACGGGATTTGTTTTTATCCTCGGTTATTGAAATTGGGGTGGGGGTGATTTATTGTCATTTTCTTGTATCTCAAGTGACATGAATAAAATTCCATTTTCCATGTGTGTAGCACAGCCATTGTGACCTTCACATGTGAGTCTGCTTTGATTTTGCCATCTAGCTAAAGAGCAGCAAGCCTACTTATTATTGAGTTGTGAAATATATTTTTTAGTAAGCAGACTTAAAGAGTTTTATTAGTGAAAATCAAATGGCCAAAAAGGTCATTGAACTTCATTGCTACTTAGAAAGGTTGAAACGTAGTGTTTCATTATAAAACAGTTGGAAACCATTAATCATAATATACCATTAAGTTTATTTAAAGCACAAAACTTTCTGGTAAAATTAGAGGATTTTTCTCTATTTCATTCTTTACAGATTCTGGAGCACAAGTTGAAAGAAGCTGATGAAATGCACACATTGTTACAGCTAGAGTGTGAAAAATATAAATCCGTCCTTGCAGAAACAGTAGGAAATGATTTTTAATCTACGTTTTTATTTTCAAATCGTTAACTTATCTTCATGGCCTGAATAGCTTATCTTGGTATTAGAACATGAATTTTTCAAAACAACTGTACTTCTGTCTATAGGAAGGAATTTTACAGAAGCTGCAGAGAAGTGTGGAGCAAGAAGAAAATAAATGGAAAGTTAAAGTTGATGAGTCACAAAAGACTATTAAACAGGTATTTAAAAAAGAAGAGTTTAGAGCAATGGTTATCAAAGTGTGGGGCCTGGACCAGCAGCATCAGCATCACCTAGGAATATGTGAGAAATGCACATTTTGGGGCTCCACCCCAGACTTACTGAATCTGAAACGTGTTTTGGGGCGTCAGCAATCTTTGTTTTAATCTGTGTGAGCCTTCCAGTGATTCTGATGCCCACCCAAGTTTGAAAACCACTGGTTTAGAGTATGACTAAAGGGTAATGATGTAGAATGTAAAGTACTTTGGAAGTTATAGAACTACTATGTGAGGACATAAGGTAAGGAATTCTGGGTTCAAAACTAGTTTTAAAATATTGATGTTTAACCCATGATATAGTATTCAAGAGAAAGTTAATAAGCTACTCTTCTCTTCATAGAGTCTAAATGATACTGTGTAGTCTTAATCTTTCTCCCATTTACTTGGGTGTGGTAAAGAGTGCCATCTGTTACTTAATGTCTTTGGTCAACATGTGCAGAATTTAGGATTGCTGATGGTATTGTATGTTAATGTATTTGGGGACTAAATACAGCTGATTATCAGTTAATTGCTAATAACAAAATTAAGCACTTTTAGTTGGGCTTACTATATAGTATCACACAAATGGAGTAGGTTTTGACCAAAATTTAAATCAAGTTGAAAGTGACTCTTACTTTTTACATATTTTAAAATTCAGTATGACTTTAAATTAGATCCATTTTAAGATTGATGAAGTTTCTTTTAATTGATTCAAAATTCTATAAAGTAAAAACCTCTGTATTCTTGCTGTTTTACTTGGTCGTATAATTGTTTCACATTTCAGATGCAGTTGTCATTCATGTCTTCAGAACAAGAGCTAGAGCGATTAAGAAGAGAAAATAAAGATGTTGAAAATGTATGTTATTTGATCTTTGACTTGTGATCTAGGGACTCACTTTTAGTATTCAGCGTTGTCTGAAGATCTGTGTTTTAAGATTATTTTTATCTAATACAGTTACGCTCTTAATGTCTTAGGTAGTCTTTGACTTGATATAGTTTTATATTTATAAGTCATAACTTTCCATAGTGGGGAAACATTATGAAAGGAAATCTTAAGTGTGTTAACTTTTCCTTCCTTGTTGCATTGCTAGTTGAGAAGAGAACGAGAGCATTTGGAAATGGAACTAGAGAAGGCAGAAATTGAACGATCTACCTATGTTACAGAAGTCAGAGAGGTATTTACAACAGAATTTTTTCAATCTTGCTTCTCAATTCAAATTAAATTTATAACAGAGTGATAAAGTATTTCAGTACAAGTTGTTTGTGGCAGAGCTTCCAAGTAGCAAACAAAACATGGGATATCATAAGGAGATCAATCTTAAACTCTAAACTTCATTGCAGCTGAAAGATCTGTTGACTGAATTGCAGAAAAAACTTGATGATTCATATTCTGAAGCAGTAAGACAGAATGAAGAGCTAAATTTGGTAAGAAGCTTGTTCTCCACTGGGTATCAAGTAGGCTCTGAAAACACTTGTGTTGACATGTGGAGAAACCATCCAAACTTTTTTTTTCCTTGCTAACATCTTTAGCTTGGCATTTTTGTAAGTTTAAGATAATCTTTATATTCTGATGACTCCTAAGGTGTTCTTTCTTTTCTTGATTCCTATGATGATCCTTCTTTTCTTAGCTCCTAACAATGGCATGTTTGGCTTCCAGCTCTTTTCCAAAATTTTCAGTATTTGACAAAGCCTAATTTCTCAAACAGCATTATTTTCGCTGAATAAAGAAACAAAACAATGATTGCCTGAGTTGTGAAGATTATCTTCTCAGACTGTCTTAGTTAACTGGGCTTCTTACTTTCTAACCTGGGAGAAAATTATTGAAGGTTAAAGATATATAACTCTTCATTCAACGGCAGTAATCCAATCAGTTTCTTTTTTTAATTGTCTTTCTATAAATTACATATAACAAAAATCTTCTAAAATTGTCTGTCATCAACATATTGTTTAGAACACAGTAATCCTAAAATTATAGACTTAGAGATAGAGTTAGATAAGTGTCTTAAGACATATGGTACCCTGTATTCCAAAAATACCTGAATAAACTTTAGAGAGATTACATTAAGTTTTCTTCTTACCCAAAGCTAATCCGGCCCAGTTTGAAATGTTCTCATTAGAACTAATACATGTATCAAAGAAAACTTCTTAATTCATTCATTTATGGTTGGTCTTCTACCTTTTGGTAGTGATTTATGGGAGTCAATTTTCAGAGTAGGGCTATTATAAGATATACACATAGAGCCTTACGCACCCACACACACCTCTTAAGAAATATTTGTTTTATTTACCAGTGTTTTACTTCAATTGAACTCATTCCCACTGCAATGTAAGACTAGTTCTAAGAATGCATTTGCTGGATGTTTTACTGATCAGGACTGTGATATGCCATGGCTATAAGCCCTTACCCTGTAATGTATTTTTTAAAAAATCATTTCTAACCAGTTGTCGGAGATTTTATTTTTTTACCTTTGGTGCTCACTGGCTGACTTAAGAGTAACATCAAAGCCACAGGATTTTGGTTGCATCTCCATTCAGCCTGATACTCTCTTTGTATTTTTTTGCTCTTCTACTTCTGTCAAGAGACCATTTTGAGTGGTATTTACTTTCTTTCTTTCTTTGCTCAGGATAACTGTTGCCACATTTTAAGATAAAATAATTATGTTTGCCTATACATACTTTGTGTATTCTTGGGCAAAACCATTAACTTCTCTGATGTGTAGAGTATTAAACTCAGAATTAAGGAGCAGAAACTATTTGGGTATTTAAATAGAGTTTCCCAAATAAAATTTCCAAGTGAAATGCCCCCCGTTAATTTTCCCTCCAATTTTAAATGTGAGTGTCTTATGTTTCCCCCATTTGAGTTTCCAGAACTATTTGGAAAGTTATGCCTGTGGGTGGGAGGCAAAAAACAGTTGATGAGTTTAATAAGAAAGTTTATTTTTTTTTTTGCAATATAGAACATTTCCCTTTTTCATATTTAATCAGAACCTTTGTCAGAGAAAGCAGCATTATGTATTGGCACTGGGGTTTTATAACTTTTGACAAGTTGGTTATTGAGTAGTATATCTTAAGACATTTCTTGTTGGTATAACTTAGGCCAGTGTGGTCTTGCACTGCTTTCTTTAGTGAAGTCTTAAAGTATGATCAACATTTAAATTTTTGTAGTTTTCATTTTACTTGATTTATAATCTTCTATTCAATGTCTTTTAAAATATTACACAATTGACTCTTTTTAATTGAACCATATAGATTAAGAAAGCCTTTAAAAACTAATTGGTAAAATTTCTACTTGTCTTTTAATTTGGAATAATTTTAATAACTACTTTGTGAATAGTGATACTTTTAAAAGGCACTTTACTGGAATTTGATGGGGTTTTTTGCATTTGCAGTTTTCTATTCTAAGCTCTAGTTCATTTCTGTAGCTTTTCTTATGTTTAGCTTTACAGATGGAAACCTCCACTGCTTAGCTTTTCTATACATCTGGTGCAGCATATTGGCTAATCTACTGTGCATAATAACTGTTAGCAGTCCCATTCTTTCTCATTCATTCTTCAGTCCTAGAGGTATCAGCATAATCAAATAAGGATGCAAATTAAGTTAATCCTGGTGTTCCTTTGGTTTTACAGTTGAAGGCACAGTTGAATGAAACACTGACAAAACTTAGAACTGAACAAAGTGAAAGACAGAAAGTAGCTGGTGATTTGCATAAGGTAAGACACTGTTTGTCCTGCAGATGCTGTATCCTGAGCCAGTGTTGTGTCTTGAACCTTAAGCGAACACACTGCTAATTCTGGATTTGTTCTTTTGCATCATTTTGTTAACTTGTTTTAAATTTAAGCTGTTTGTGGGGCCGGCCCGGTGGCGCACTGCTACAGTGCGCCGCTTGGGAGCGCGGCGGCACTCCCGCCGAGGGTTCGGATCCCACATACAGACCGGCCGCTCACTGGCTGAGCGAGGTGCGGGCGCAACACCGAGGGTTGCGATCCCGTTGCCGGTCCCGGTCCGGTACGGGCGTGACACTGAGGGTTGCGATCCGTTGCCGGTCACGAAAAAAGACAAAAAGGAAAAAAAAAAATTAAGCTGTTTGTTATACAGTTACTTTTTTGAAACTAAACTTTTTGACTTGTTTTTTCATTCTTAATTTGCTTCATTTCATCACATTTATATAATTGATTACTTTATAAAGTATAGAGTAAAAATTTAATTTAATCTGTTATTTTTAAAAATTTGGTTACATCCATCTATTCTTTTTAAATTGGGATTTGACTGTGTAATCATTTACAAAGTACATTTCTGTTGATCTTTAAAACTAAAAGATGTATAAACTGGTGTTTCAGAAGTTTGTTCCTTCCATTTATTTATTTATTTTTTATCGATACATTTTTCCTTATCTCATATATAATGAGTGATTTTCAGGATTGCACTTTTTATTCTTTGTATTTGATTGACAGGTTATTAGTAATTCTGTTTTGATATTTTTAATAGTATAATTTATATATGCTTATAGCAAGGTTGCTTTAGACCTATGGGAGAGATAGTCATTAACAAAATAATTAAATGTGTCACTTTTTTTTTTTTTTTGGAATTGCAGGATCAAGGGGTATGCACATCTTAACTTTTGATAGGTTTTGTAAGTTGAATCCTCCAAAATTCAGTAGTATTTTGATGAGAGTATGAGAGTACCTCTTTCCCTGTACCCTCATCAATATTGGATACTGTTAAACATTTAAATATTTGATATTCTAATAGATTTTTTAAAAATATCTTCTTTAAAAAAATGTTACATTTTAAAAAACTGAGAGAAATATTTTTGTTGGTTCTGTATGCTTATAGCTTAAAATTGGTATGCTTCTGCATATGTCTAGGAATCTAGAAGTACTTCACATTATTTTAATGTAGATAAAATATGAACTTAGGAAATTTGTTTTAGAGCACAAACCTAGATATTATGGTACACTGTCAAGATTGAGCAGTCAGTTTACGTGATGCATGGTTTTTAATTACTGACCTCTGGATCAAAATATAGAACATGCAATTTTAGCCTAGGAATGTAGTTTCTCAGAAAGTACTTTAAGGATATTAAACAGGTCTTCAAAGATACACACATTCCATGTTATTTATGATGCCTAAATAGGAATTATAGGTGATAGTTAACTGTCCCATATCTATGCAATGGAAATATTGTGCAACACTCAGTTGGAAATGCATGTAAATATTTATTGACTGAAAAAAGTTAACAAAATACTTTGTAAAACAGATAAATATAAAACGACATGTTTGTTAAAGCCCATTTATATAAAAATTTCTGCCAGTTTTCTGTAAGCATATAATATGCACAGAGAGGGATCTAGACTATGGGTCAGCAAATCCCGTTTTAGGGTTAGTGGGCCATGTATTCTCTCTCTTGAATATTCTTCTTTGTTGCTTTCTTTTAACATAATCCTTTAAAAATTTAAAAACCGTTTGTAGCTTGTAAGCTGGACAAAAACAGGCTGTGGGCCAGATTTTGGTTGACCCCTACTCTAGAATAATATGAACCTAACTATCAGCTGTGGTTATTTCTATTTTTAATTTCTTTTTACAGTTTCTGTATTGTTTGAACTTTAAAACAGTGAGTACATGTTCTTATAATCTGGCGAGGGATGAAACTATTTTCATTTTGGAGGAAAAAACTTTACACTGTATTTTGAGAGGTGCTTTAATCTTGTACAAAATATGTAACAAAATCACGCATCTTGTTTGTATGTATTTATCAGTTGTATTATTTAGTAGCTACCATATTGCTTTTATTACAGGCTCAACAGTCACTGGATCTTATCCAGTCAAAAATAGTAAAAGCTGCTGGAGACACTACTGTTATTGAGAATAGTGATGTTTCCCTAGAAACAGTATGTATTTTCTTTAACTCCAAATCTCTGTGCTAAATTACCTTGTATGCTAATGTGAAGAATAAAAACATACAAGATCCATGTCTGTCTAGAAAAATGTGCTACTATCAGTTATGTTGTACTCCTATCTGAAGGTCATCCTGTTTTCAAAATATCCTATCTCTAAAATGCAGTGTTTTTATTGATGTGTATTTTCACTTTAGCTTGTGAGATGTTATATTAATTTTAAGGTTAGTGTTCACACATATTGTGGTGTACTGTTTATTATGAGTGTAGACTCTGGAGATAGATGGCCTATGTTTGAATTCCGGCCTTTCTTCTTAGCTGTGTGACCATGGGCAATCTTAGCTGCTCTGTGTTTTAGTTGCCCCATCTATAAATATAAAAGGCAGTGATAATATTCTATCTTGGGGGGGTTTGATGAGTTAATATATAAAACACTTAGAATAGTTGGTTGCAGTTATAACAGGGCCTGGCACTTAATAAGAGCTCGATATATGTTAACTGTTATTTTTACTATTATGAATGTGCTCTCCTTTGCTGGGCAAGATTTTTTTTCTGAAAGGAAAAATGGATTTATTTCTAATATTCATAGATTCTAGACTTTTCCTTTTGTGGCCAAGTGACTATATTTATAACATAGTTTTCTTTAGTGCCAACCAGTTTGCACCACTAGTTAGCAAGTATTATTCTCTACGTGGTTTTTGCTGTTGTTGATTCAGGTTTGTATTTAAAACAATAATAAAATATTTTCTGTTTTTGTCCTTGTATTTGGAATTTTTCATTGCTTCTGTCTTCTTTTCAGGAGTCTTCTGAGAAGGAGACAATGTCTGTAAGTCTAAATCAGACTGTAACACAGTTACAGCAATTGCTTGAGGCAGTAAACCAACAGCTCACAAAGGAGAAAGAACACTACCAGGTCTTAGGTAAGGATAACTGAAGTACTGATGTCTATTTATGGGTAATTGACATTGTAAGTGAGTGTGTGTGTGTGTGTGTGTGTGTGTGTGTGTGTCTGTGTCTGTGTAATGTGTATTGACCATAAATAAAGGAAACTCTTATTTCACTAGAGGAAACATTCCCTCCTTATCTGTGTCAGAACTTCCAGATGATAACCATTAGCTTTCTTGGAGTTTTATTTTTATCTTGTGCATGTTTTGAAGATTTTATTGCTTGTAAGGGGGATTAAAGAAACCCTTTATCTTTGCTTCATTTGACCTTTTTATCAAACAGACTGTCTTGTAACTTGGCTACCTGGGTTTTGTTCATAACTGCTTTGTTACTCTATTCTGATATTAGGTTCAGGTAAATTTTCTGTGTGACCAGTGTATGCCTGCCCCATAACATTTTTACTGAGGTAATATTGCTGAACTGAAAATCAAGCCAAAAACAATTTCTTTAAATTGGAAGCTGGGTTTTATTTAAGTTTGCTTTTATAGGTAAATCTAAGAAATCCATTCTTCAACTTCTGAAGTGAGAGTTTTAATTGATGATAAGTAAACCCATCATTAACCAAATCATATTATGAGCTTTTTATTGCCTGTCTTACCTTGGAAAGCTCAGATTTGTTAGCATTTAAAAATTACTGTATTCCAGCTGGTGAATTGTTTTTGGTTTTTTATCTGGATTTTTTCCTGTTTGTTTTTTGGTGCTTTTTTTTTTGACAGCTGGCTGATTTTATCTGTTTTATAACTGAAGTCACATTGCCTAGGGTAATAAGAGTATTTGAATATGCACTAAATATTTCAGGTATTCTTCTTTTGAGACTATTTGCTCTAAAAAAATCACGGTGTACTAGAGACCCAAAGAGGCAACTCATCTCAGAATTGTCCCTTTCAGAACCCCTACACAGGAGACTGTGATGGCTAGACAGAAGCCTCAGGGATAGTTCAGATATTCTGGAAAAGTTGGGGTGGACCTCCATTTTAAAGTTACAGGAACATTCAGTCTCACTTTTATGGAATGATTATCCTCTGGCCTACTTTAGCATTTTAATGGAGAACATATGCTAATTCAGGTTAGATATCTCTAGGAAGACTTTCCACATAATAAACCCAGCTCATTCTTTAAAATATTAGCAAAATTATACCTTCTTTTAATCTTTTATCCTTGGGAAGCTGACCTCTCCAGTTCCCAGAGTCAAACTTCTGCCTCATTTTCTGCCTTACCCAAATTAGGAAATTACCTCATTTCCTGCTTCAAGGGGTAAAACTCTTTTATCTCACCTTCCCATGACTTCAGCCTTACTTTCTCCACATGTTCCTTATGTTCAGTCTTTAAAATGTATTCAGATATCCTATTTTAATATTGTACTTCCTTCAGGTTACCACCATAATTTTTTACTTCATTATTTAACAGAGATTTTTAAAGTGAGAAACTATTCTCAGTTATCTACTTCCTTACTTATTATTTCCTTTGTCCACTGTAGAAAGGCTTCTCTTCCAGCCATTACATTGAAACTGTTTTTGCTAATGTCATTAATGACTTCCTAATTGGTAGATCTAATATAGGCCCTTCCTTTACATATAACGAGATACCAGAAAGTAGTTAGGAAATATGCTAAATATGCTGAAGTTAGTCAATAGGCCTTTGTGTTATAATGGAAGGGCTTTATTTCTAGAGAGTTTAAAAAATTATAAGATTGCCTATTACCCCTTGCCTTTAGACCATGTCAATTTTCTCTCCCCAACATCTCATAGATATTTATTGGTATTTTCTTTTTCTTCCTAAACATATGGTGTACTGGTTTTAAGTCTTATGAACCATTTTTGGCTTGCCTGTTTGCACATTTGCTATAATTGTATTACGTTTGAGACTTATACTAATCATTGGTAATAACACTTTTATTTTTCAGATTTTTTCTTTTTGATTTATGAAATTCTAGTGATTTGTTTAAAGTAAATATGTGTATCTTGATAACCGAGCTAAAACCGAACTGTTGGTTGGCAGGCAGCTTCCCTAAGTGATAACACAAGTTTCTTTTGTCAGCTGATGAACATAAGTCCAAATCTGGCGAGTGAAAGAGTAGTTGACAACAGTATATCATGAATGATAAGATGGATTGTATGAAAATAGAGGTCCACTAGACACTTGAACTCTTTCCTTCTGTAGGCTCTATCCAGCATTGACATTGATAACTCCTCCTTACATATTTCCATAGCTCTTCTTTATACCCTTTAAATGTTTGTATTGCCGTTTTTATCCTCAGCTATCAGTTTTGCTCAATATGTTCTCCCACTTTGTACTTTAAAACTACTACTGGATGTTAAATTGAAAATATAAATTTCTTAATCATCAGAACATAGGTAATAGGTTAACATCTGATGTCAAGAAATTTATTTCTTCTTTTTATTATACACTACAAGTACATATGAATTGTTTAAGATAATGCTAAACATATCCAATGAGGGGAAAGCTGTTTTTATTTTTTTATTTTTTTATTTTTATTTATTTATTTTTTTCCTTTTTTTTTTTGTCTTTTTTCGTGTCCGGCAACAGATCGCAACCCTCAGTGTTGCTCCTGTACCGGACCGGGACCGGCAACGGGATCGCAACCCTCGGTGTCGCGCCCGCACCTCGCTCAGCCAGTGAGCGGGAACCGGTCTGTATGTGGGATCCGAACCCTCGGCGGGAGCGCCACTGC
>NW_007730242.1:159232-171205 GCF_000696425.1 Galeopterus variegatus | reverse complement strand
GGGAGCGCCACCGCGCTCCCAAGTGGCGCACTGTAGCAGTGCGCCACCGGGCCGGCCCCGGAAAGCTGTTTTTAAAAGCTTAAATGAGAGAGGTGATATGCAGTAACTAAGTTTTTCTAAATCCTGATACATAGCACTTAGCATTTCTGAGAACTGTAGGGGTAGGTGTGTAGAGGTTATATCCTTAATTTGTGAAAGTCTTAACCTTTCTTTCTTTTTTTTTTTGAAGTTGTCTTCCCCATTTTCCATTCCCTCTCCACCCAAAAAAAGAAGTCTGCCATCCCCTTCTTCCTTTTTTTGGGGGGGGGGGGGGAAGATTGATTAAGATGACTTTCGTATGGATTGGCAACACTGATATTTTATGGTATACTTTTTTTTTTGCTCCCAGATACTTACTTTTACTTATGTTTTACATTTGCCTGGTTTCTAAGTGTTGTAAGTGTATTTCTGACCAGGTCAGAAAACTGCATTATCCCAGGTTCCTTTACTTTAGAACTAGTTTGGGGAATCCTGTGGAGGGAGATTGATAATTTTAATAGCTGACATTTCAAGAGTATGTCTTATAAGCATAAATATGCTTCCAATATGTGATAACCTGTTTAATCTTTACAACAACGCTGTGCATTAGGTAGGTAGGTATTATTATTGTTATTATTATTCTTTCCACTTTACAACAGACTCAGAGAGATTTTATAACTTGCCCAGTGTCACACAGCCAATAACTGGGTGAGCTGGGATTTAAGTTAAGGTTGTTTGAATCCAGAGCCTGTGTTTTTTTTTTTTTTGTCTTTTTTTTTTTTCGTGACCGGCAACGGATCGCAACCCTCAGTGTCGCGCCCGTACCGGACCGGGACCGGCAACGGGATCGCAACCCTTGGTGTTGCCCCTGCTCCTCGCTCAGCCAGTGAGCGGCCGGTCTGCATGTGGGATCCGAACCCTCGGCAGGAGTGCCGCCACGCTTCCCAAGCAGCGCACTGTAGCAGTGCGCCACCGGGCCGGCCCCCAGAGCCTGTGTTTTTAATTAGTGCTGTTCTCCCTAATTCAGGCACTCTGAATCCCTTTTGTCACTGCTTTCTTTTCTCCTCATTCTGTCTAATCCTTAGAAGTTTCTTCAGTCAACTCTGACTTTTTCCTAAAGTTGGTATTTGGTTTGTCATTAGCGAATTGGAAAGCTTTACAATGCTATCTAGAACAAATTGAGGGGAGGCTCTGTGTGTGTGTTGTATGTTTGTGCTCTCCCTATTCCCTTTGACAAATAGATTCTTATGATGCATTTGTCTTTTGTTTCTCAAAGAAAAAGTCCTTTTGGTAGTGCTGTTGAAGTACAGAGGTTAAAAACTAGCTTTTATTTCTATACCTAACACTTGGCTATCATACAGATCCAGTTTTCATTTTCTGTTACGTGTTTACATAGCACTTCAGAATTTAATGTACCAGTGGCCTATGTAGACTTTCTGATTATCTGTTTTAATTAGAGAAGATGATAGGTGGTGATAACTTTGCTTTTTAACTTTCCAGTTTTTCTTTTCTTCCCAACTTTTTACTTTGAAAGATTTTATACATAAAGTTGAAAGACTAGTACAACATCCATAAATCCCTTCACCTACTTCTCTCTCTCTATGTCTATACATGTTTTGTTGAGGTTAAACCATTTGAAAGTAAATTTCAGTCACCCATGATATTTCCTAAGAACAAGAACATTTTCTTACAAATCCATAGTACCATTAACACATCCATAAAAATAAAACAGTAGTTCTATAATATTCAGTATTAAACCCATATTCACGTTTTCACAGTTGTACCCAAAATAGCTATAGCTATTTTCCCCAAACCAGGATCCAAATCAAAAGTTACATGTAGCATTTGGTTAAGTCCTTTTAGTCCCTCTAATTGCTTTTGAAGTTTAATTTCTTTAGTCGTCTTAACTGACTTGGAAAGCTTCATATGACCTCAGAAAATCTATGCCTGAACTTAAATTATTTATTTATGGGTGGAGAGTTGTACGTTTCATCTTTTTTTAGTGCTGCTTACTCACTTTAGCTTTATATTCTCTTGAGTAGGACTAGTAAAAATGGATTCCCAAGGGTATTCTCTTAAGTGTTCTCTAACAGGGTTTGGCTCACATTTAAAAATATCTACCTAAAAGCTCTTTTTTCTGAATCCTCTTGTTTTGATTACCGTTGTAGTCAAATTGCTTTGAGCCTAGTTGAAAAGGGCCATGCTAGATCCAATGGAATATGTACTTTTGGTGTTTGACAAATGTCTTTCGATCGCCTTTTATTGCTGCATTTTAAAATGAATTTCTTTCTTTCTGATCTTTTACAGAGTGAAGTAATTGGGAAACTGTTCATTTGAGGATAACAAGAAGGCATTGTATTATATTTTGCCAAATTAAAGCCTTATTTATGTTTTCACCCTTTCTACTTTGTCAGAAACACTGAACAGAGTTTTGTCTTTTCTAATCCTTGTTAGACTACTGATTTAAAGAGAGAGAGAGAGAAAAAAAAAAGCCAACTCTGTAGACACCTTCAGAGTTTAGTTTTATAATAAAAACTGTTTGAATAATTAGACCTTTACATTCCTAAAGATAAAATAAACATGTAATCTTTTATTTTGCTCAATAAAATTGTTAAGAAGATCAAAGTGGTAAAGACAATGTAAAATTTAACATTTTAATACTGATGTTGTACACTGTTTTACTTAACATTTTGGGGAGTAACTGCCTCTGACTTCAACTTAAGAAAACACTTTTTTTGTTGCTAATGTAATCGGTTTTTGTAATGCGTCAGCAAATAAAGGGATGCTTATTATTCAAACTTGACTTGTTCTAATTCTTAATGAACTTTAAAAGATTTCATTAGCACTACAACTACATAACTTAGAATTTGATTATTAATTGCAACCATTGAAAAGATAAGATAGGTTATGTTGCTTTTATAAAACCTTTCTAACTGGAGCTCTGGGTCCTTTCTGTTTCTGTGCAATGTAAACTATGCCCAGGAGTGCTGTGTGTTACAAAAAGGACAGGGCAAGCATTTAGGGTTTCAGACTTAACCACCCCCACTTCAGGTAGAGGAGCTCTACTTTCTTTTTACTTTTACTATTTTTTTTTTTTTAAAGTCATAATAGCTTTTTGGTTTCCCTTTTCTGGCACTTTGTTACAGTTTACATGTGTTGTCTTTTTTGTTGGAAGGTTTTAAACTGAAGGACAAAGAGGGTAATTAAATTGTCCATGGCCTCAACAGCTACTAAGTAAGGGACCAGGATTCTAACTTCCAACCTAAGTTGTCTGGCTTGCCTTATTCAGACTCATAAACACGTGTGTGTGTGTGTGTGTGTAATTGTATATATATGTATATATATATATATTACATATATATATACACACACTGTATATATAAATTACTAGAGTAAATTTTAAAACTACCATACGACTATAACTTAAAAAACTACTCCAGTTATTTCCCTTCCTTTGTTCTGGATGTCAATGTGCCTTCTCTTATTTTCTCTCGATTTTACTTTCCAAGGGATTGTCTGCTTTGGTAGTTCTCAAAAGTGAAGTCTGTAGACCACTGGGCCACTGGGCATTCCCAAGACCCTTTTTAGGAGTTTGCAAGGTCAAAAATATTTTCATAATAAGATGTTATTTGCCTTTGTATTGATGTCTGCGCTGATGGTGCTTCAGCAAGTATCAAAGTAGTGGCTCCAAACTGTTTTAGTAGTTACTATATTTTCACTACTACTCAGTAAAAACAATATCAAAGTCATGTAAGAACGTCTTTTCTGATGAGATTGATAGTGATAGTAATGAATGTGATTTTTTGATATGTATACTGGGAACATGTCAACATCTGGAAGATCTGTATAACTCAGTGAACCAATATTTTTCAAATGACCAAGTGCACAATGTTAAGTCATGAATGGGTAAAAGGTCCTTTCAAGAAGAGCTAGATGGACCAATGGATTCTAACATAACAGTGCAAAAAGTTTACTGATATGATTTCAGACTCCATATTGTGATTAATCTTAAATAATTTATCACTTGTGGAGTTTGGCTGTAGGATCAAAGAATATCCACTGATATTATATGAAATGGCTACTCCTCTTTTTCCAGGAACATTTTTTTCATATATTTCAACCAAAACAATGAATCAAAACAGATTGAATGCAGAAGCAACTGTCTTCTATTCAGTCAGATACTAGAGAGATTTGCAAATATGTAAAGCAATGCCACTCTTCTGACTAGCTCTTTTTGGTTTGTTTTGAAAAATGAAGGTAGTTTATGAAAACATGTATGTTATTTTGTTATTTTAAAATTAATAAATGAACATTAAACATTTCTTAGTTTTAATATCTAGTACATTGAATATTGATAGCAATAAAAACAAAAGTTTATAAAAAAAAGGAGTTCTGACACCAAAAACACTGGTCTTGCATGTTTTTTCCCCAACAGTTTTTAGTTATATTGGGCAACTTAGCACTACATTTTGGATAGATTTTGTTTTATATTCAATTCATGTTTTCATAATTTTCATTCTCTTTATTTGCTTTGGAGTTATTTTTGCCCTTTGCCAACTGTTGGGAAAATAGAATAGTTTGGTCAGGACTGTCACCTTCCTGGTTTGTGTGTGTGTGTGTGTGTGTGTGTGTGTGTGGTTAGTGCGCATGTGGTGTGGTTCAACATCCTTTGTAAGCGTGTGTGTGTGTGTGTGTGTGTGTGGTTAGTGCGCATGCGGTGTGGTTCAGCGTCCTTTGTAAGCGTGTGTGTGTGTGTGTGTGTGTGTGTGTGTGTGGTGCGCATGCGGTGTGGTTCAGCATCCTTTGTAAGCGTGTGTGTGTGCTTGTGTGTGTGTGTGTGCGTGTGTGGTGTGCATGCGGTGTGGTTCAGCATCCTTTGTAAGCGTGTGTGTGTGTGGTTAGTGCGCATGCGGTGTGGTTCAGCATCCTTTGTAAGCGTGTGTGTGTGTGTGGTTAGTGCGCATGCGGTGTGGTTCAGCATCCTTTGTAAGCGTGTGTGTGTGTGTGTGTGGTGTGCATGCGGTGTGGTTCAGCATCCTTTGTAAGCGTATGTGTGTGTGTGTGTGTGGTTAGTGCCCATGCGGTGGGGTTCAGCATCCATTGTAAGCGTGTGTGTGTGTGTGGTTAGTGCCCATGCGGTGGGGTTCAGCATCCATTGTAAGCGTGTGTGTGTGTGTGGTTAGTGCCCATGCGGTGGGGTTCAGCATCCATTGTAAGCGTGTGTGTGTGTGTGGTTAGTGCCCATGCGGTGGGGTTCAGCATCCATTGTAAGCGTGTGTGTGTGTGTGGTTAGTGCCCATGCGGTGGGGTTCAGCATCCATTGTAAGCGTGTGTGTGTGTGTGGTTAGTGCCCATGCGGTGGGGTTCAGCATCCATTGTAAGCGTGTGTGTGTGTGTGGTTAGTGCCCATGCGGTGGGGTTCAGCATCCATTGTAAGCGTGTGTGTGTGTGTGGTTAGTGCCCATGCGGTGGGGTTCAGCATCCATTGTAAGCGTGTGTGTGTGTGTGGTTAGTGCCCATGCGGTGGGGTTCAGCATCCATTGTAAGCGTGTGTGTGTGTGTGGTTAGTGCCCATGCGGTGGGGTTCAGCATCCATTGTAAGCGTGTGTGTGTGTGTGGTTAGTGCCCATGCGGTGGGGTTCAGCATCCATTGTAAGCGTGTGTGTGTGTGTGGTTAGTGCCCATGCGGTGGGGTTCAGCATCCATTGTAAGCGTGTGTGTGTGTGTGGTTAGTGCCCATGCGGTGGGGTTCAGCATCCTTTGTACGCGTGTGTGTGTGTGTGTGTGTGTGTGTGTGTAGTTAGTGCGCATGCGCGCCAATGTATATTTTTAGTTTTGTTGCTATTCTTGTGTTCTTGAGAGAAAGAGAAAGAGAGAGAGAGAGTTTGGTGAAGTAGGTGGGCAGGCATTGGCCTTGGGATGCCCTGTGCAGCCATGCTTTCCAACCTATGGCTTTCAAGGACCTTTTGGCTGGTTACCTAACTCATAGACCTGAGTGAAGGTGTCTGGTGACCCGGCCTGGTGTGAAGGGGTCTGGGGACCCAGCCTGGCATATCAAGGGTTTGTGGCCCAGTCTGTGAATGGGCTTGAGGGGTCTGTGGGCTCCAGACCCAGCCCTAGCTCGACAATTGGCCCAGTTGGTGCAGGATTACCAGCAGGTAAAAGAGCCCGACAACTGGCATAGTCGAGTAGCTAGACAATTGGTGTCATGAGCAGGATTAAGAAAGCTAGGCAGTTAGCACCGTGAGCAGGATTCCAGGCCTTAGCCCTAGCCAGACACCAATTTGCCTGTAAAATGTAACATATTTATTTTTAATTCTTGTTTTCTAATAAATTCATTTTAGCCCATCAGTTTTCCTCTGGACTTCTTTGCACCTAAGATTTTGGTATTTAAGGACTTTGTCATCTTTCGGTTTTTAATTTTTTGAAAAAAATCACGACTATTTCAAACACTTCAAACAAAAAGTATTTTAAGTACTTTTCTATTCCTACAGAAAATAGAGAAAAATGTACCCTTCTCTATCAAATATTAACATTTTGTCATATTCATCCATATTCTAAGTGGATGGTAACAGGGTCATTCCAGTTTTGAGCTAGTGTGGACAATGCTGCTATGAACACTGTGGTACATATGTCCTTGGGCACATAGATATTAGTTTTTTCTAGGGTATATACCTAGGAATGGAATTTTTGGTTTATAGGGTATGTACATGCCCAATTTAATTAGGTACTGCCAGACTGTTTTCTATAGTTGTTATTTTAACTTACATTTCCACAAAAAATGTATGGGAGTTCCCATTGCTTTATAACTTAACACTTGGTATGCTACAAATTATTTTTCTTTTGCCAGTATCATGGTAGTGAACTGAGATCTCATGGTTTGTTTTTATATGGTTGTATTAAGGTATCATTGATGTACGTACAATAAATTGCACATATGTATACAGTTGGATGAATTTTGCAATATGTATATACTTGTGAAACCATCACCACAATCAAGATAATGAACATAACCATTAGCCACAAAAGATTTCTTGTATCCCTTTGTAATCTATATTCTTTCCTACTTCCATGTCCCCAGGCAACTCCTGATATGCTTTCTGTCAGTACAGGGTAGTTTTCTAGAATTTTACAGAAATGGAATCATACAATAGGTACTCATTTTTGTCTGGCCTCTTTCACTCAGCATAATAATAAAAACCATTAGTTACTTTTTATTTCTGAGTATTTTGCATTATGTATATATATTGTACTACAATTGGTTTATCCGTTCATCTGTAGATGATCATTTGAGTTGTCTCCAGTTTTTGGCTATTACAAATAAAGCTGTTATGAACATTTATGTACAAGATTTGTACGTAACTGTTTGTTAGATACATAAACCACAATGCCAAGCTATAATTAAGCATTCAGGAGATGTCCATCAGGATAATCTGTATCAGTCTTTTCCACAGATCATCCTTTCAGTAAGAAGGCCTGCTCCAGCAATCAAATCACAGATCAGGAGGATTTTGAGGGACTAATGATTTGGGATATGGTGGGCAGGAGGGAGTCAAGAGACACCAGCATCCCTGCATTGCCCATCCGTCTCTGCCCTTCAGATATCACCCTGTGACTTCATTCTTCTAGTTCCTTTCTGACGATCCAGTCACCACCACTATGTTTGAAGCTGATCCACCTTCCTACTGATACTCTTTGTGACCTTTGTTTTTGTTTGCTCTAATAATAAAAATAGTTAACATCTGTTGGGCTTTCTCTATTCCAGCATTCTTTTCCCTAATGGCTCACCCCATCCTATTACATCCTCACAACAGCTCCATGAAGTCAATGTTCCTTATCTCCCTCCCTCATGGGGCTGCTGTGGAAAATGCCCTCACCCATCCAAGGCCAAAGGATGGATATGGAGATACCAGGTACTGCGAAGCGAGACTTTAGTGGTGGTCTTGCAAGATCAGGTGTCTTGCAAGTAGTTTATTCCCTAGTGTGCAAGTCCCTCCCCCATTTCCTCATTGGCTGAGTACTATGGGGTGTACAATCTTCTCGAATGTGGCTTAAGTTTCATTATTTCCTTATAAGCTATTAATTGTTCACTTCCTGCTGATGGAAAGGGACGGACTCAAGACAAGCTCGTGAAAAAGGCCCACCAAAAAGTCCTGAGCTGGGAGAAGAACCAGGAAATGAAAGAACAAAGGGCTGGTGACCAGCCACCATCTTGAAAAGTTATTTCTCAAAGGTGACGTGCTGTTCCAGTGACTTTCTGGGAATGTGCATTCTCTGGGGTTGTCATACCTAAAGCTGGTTAAATAGCTTTTGTTAGGCTATTTTTAAAAATGAATCACGTAACGCTATTTTCTTACAGCTGCTATAAGGACGTAGTGCAAGAATGTACATAAGGTACTTAGACTAGTGTCTGGGACATAAACTTCATGTATGCTAGCTGTTATTACTGTTATTAAAATGTAGCCTGCCTGGATACTAAACCCTCTGTATCTGGACCCTGGTCTCCGATGGCTTTGGATATCAGCTGATATTTTCCAAAAGATCCTTTCCAGGATAAAGAGGGCTGGGAGAGGTTTGGAGTGAAACCAAGAATCCCTTAAAATCAAGCTTCTAACTTGGAGCTGAAGAAAACACATTGAATGTGTTTTTCTCTTTTCCCTCCTAAGAGCCCACTAAAATGATAGTAGAGGAATTATAAAAAGCTGTAAACCTAAAACATTTTCAGATAATGAGAGCTGAGAGAAGTTATCACCAACACACCTGCACTACAAGAGATGCTAAAAGTAGTTTCCTCTGGCTGGAGGTAAATGATACCGGATGAAAACTTGAATGTATGGGAAGAAATGAGTTCTGTAAAGAGTAAATCTGTGGATAAATATAAAAGGCCATTATTTTTTCCTTTAAAAATTTAACACACCTGCACTACAAGAGATGCTAAAAGTAGTTTCCTCTGGCTGGAGGTAAATGATACCAGATGAAAACTTGAATGTATGGGAAGAAATGAGTTCTGTAAAGAGTAAATCTGTGGATAAATATAAAAGGCCATTATTTTTTCCTTTAAAAATTCTTTTAAAGAGTAACAATTTTAAAGTAAAACTATTAACATATAGATGTAAAACATACAGCAAAGGGAGCACAAAAGACTTGGGATAAATGGAATTATGGTAATGTTCTTGCGTACGATGTGGAACAGTACCATCTTAATTTCAGGTAGACTGTGCTACATTAAGGAGGCATATTGCAATCTCTAGAGCAAGAACTAAAAATAATTATACAAAGGGGCATAGCTAAAAAGACAAATGAGGGAATAAAATGTAATACAAAAAATGATTTGAAACTGAAAGAAGACAGGAAAAAAAGCAACAGCAGAAAACAACATTAACAAAAACAACAGTCAACAAATACGCCCTTAAAGGAGAAACAGGGTGTGGAATTGCCCTCTCACTATAAATAACTAAAAAGCTGGACAAAATATAGAAAGCACTGTTTTCAGACATTGGACAATGGACAACAGGACTGTGGTGACTGAGAAAGGGAAGCGCTCTGTCATTGCCCAGAATCTCTGCCTGGATGTGATGTCCAGAATATGGTGTAGGGAAGGGGAAATTTAACAGTCATGCAATCTCACCGAGTGGAAGAGATGTAAGTCGGAGTTTGGGGTAGCCAAAGCAACTGAAATTTGTGAGGCAGACTACTCAAGAGGAACGAGCTATAGAGGAAAAGTTCTAGAAATATGAACAAGGATCCCCTTGAGTCTTTGGCTGAACACAAACCTGCTCATGCATAGACTGAAACCTCACAAAGCTAAGCTAGAACAACTCCAGGGAAAGAATAATTACTGTTCATAAACAATTCAATTGCTTATGAAACAATTTGGTTAATAAACAGATCATTTCATAAGCTTGAATTGGTTCCTTAGTGCCTGTTCAACCTCGGGGTAAAAGATAAAAATCTTCATCCTGCTCCTGAAAAAAGAAAAAGGAAAGAAAAATGAGCACACAATTCTGAACTAGCAGAGAACCCATTGAAGTACATGCCACCATCCTGAATGTCTTTCTCTGTCCACTCCCTGCCCTGCATGCCTTTCTCTATTTATATCATAGTAGCAGAATCGCAAACACCCCATTCCTTGACGATGCCAGGTAATAGACTTTACTGGACTATCATCAGCCTTTTATAGATGAAGAGACCAAGACAAAGGACAGCTGTATCTTGTTATGGATGACATATAGAGAATTAGCTGGAAGTAGAACTTACTGTACTAAGGTTTTCAGTCTAGCTTACTTCCTTGAGACCGACAGTTTGGCAAATGGCTGGACACATAGGGAAAGGAAGGAAAAATGTCCCATCATGCAATTTATCCCAGGGAGAAGTTTTAGAAGCATGGGTAATTGCAGACAAAAATCCACAAACTGTGGCATTCTTGCTCTTGGCAAAATCAGCCCCCAGACACACTATTTGAATTATTAGAATGAACACAATTGAGGTTTCAATGTGGGATCATTTGTCTTCATGCTGGAAAATAAACAAATGGCAGGTTCAGTTACTACCAATTTAATGACAGCTATATTCTTTTATTTGAAGTGTTTGAGAGTTTCATTCCTAACCTTAAATTACCCTGATCATGATAGAACAAATAGGTACATTTTAGTGATATTGACACTTCCTGCAACCATAGCCTTCTGCACTTTCAACAATAACCAGATCTGAAAAGCGAGGGCAGAACTTAAAAAACTTTGTTAAATACAGAGCAAAATGAAGCTGAAATCCATGTTTTCAGATTTAATATCTTTACTTCCCTGAGAGTTCATTTGATTAATGCAGCTGGTTTCCCAGCTTGTCTGATGAGATCATATTTTACGTGCCTTTATCTTTATGGAAGTGGCTGAGGGATTCAAAGTTGCAGCATTCCAAATGAAACCTGGAAGGGAATTCATCAGCTGCTGAATTAAGAGGTATGTGACAAGATTTTGGATTGAGGTTGTTTTGTATACCGTGACTGAAAAAAAAATCCCTTTTCCTGAAGTGGTTGTAGACAGTGAGGTGGCCTAACTGGGCCTGGGAGGGACGGAGTTGGTTGAATGAGATAAAGTATAATTTGATGTCTTAGACATTTTGAATGTTGGATAGAAATACTTGGCAGTTTACAACAAACTTTCAAGTGTTCACAAACCTGGCCTTTGGCTCTCTAGTCTGCACAGGTCTTAGGGCCTACACGCTCAGCTGGGTATTGCTTGCACTGTTCTGCATGGGCCTTCATGTCCACAAGCTATAGTTGGACACCATCTAGCTGGACACGATCTTACTCTTCAGCTTTATAGTAACTGTACACCAGAGTTTTTTTGGAAGGTAATACCAGGAAGCTCACCAGCCTCATATTCCTGCCATTCTTAATCATCAGCTCAAATTTAAGGCCCCTCTGTGCCAATTATAAATTTATTGTCTGTCAGTTCCAAACCTACATTTCATTGTCTGCTCTAAAATGGAGCTGGGTCTTTTCAATAGTTCTCCTTTGCATCTGGTGCACTGTTAAACTTTGTCAATAGAAGGTGTTGGTGGGACATGGCAGGACAAAGACCTTCTCTTCCTGGTTCTGATGTTTTCCGTGTACTTCTTGCTCCAATGGTACAGCATGTGGGATGGGGTGGGGCAGGCATAAAGTGGTGCTCACCCTTACCGAGTTGCAGCAACCCCCACAGGAAGATTCTCAAGGAGTCTTGTCGGCACCCTCGAGGTCGGCTTTTCTGCCTAGGCCTGCCATCTTTCAGGATGTTTCCCATTTGCCAGTGTGGTAGGTAGAGTAATGTCCCCAAAGAGGTCCACGTCCTAATCTCTAGAACCTGTGACTATGTTATGTTACATAGCAAGGAGGAAATAAAATTGTAGATGGAGGCCCGGCCCGTGGCTCACTCGGTAGAGTGCGGTGCTAATAACACCAAGGCCCCGGGTTCGGAT
>NW_007730242.1:156038-158758 GCF_000696425.1 Galeopterus variegatus | reverse complement strand
GAGCAGAAAATTCAGAGTCAGGTAACGAGAAATGAGGAGGAAAGCACCTTTGAAGTATTGCTATGTCAGGACACAGCCTGTTGTTGCTGACTTTGGAGATGGAGGGGACCATGAGCCAAGGCCTCAACTTTTCAGATGCTGAAAAAGGCAAGGAAAAGGGTTCTACCCTGGAGCCTCCAGAAGGAACCCAGCCCTGTCAACACTTGATATTACACCAGTGGGACCTGTGTTGGTCTCTGACCTCCAGGACGATAAGAGAATAAATTTGTCACTGCTTGGAGTAGAGCTGTGCAGGAGAGTGCCTAACTCACAGCACACTTTGTGTGGCTGAGAGATAAATCTATAGTGTCAGCCACTGGGGCTTATTAGTTAACGCAGCATGTTATATAGCCTTTTAGCACTTTCCCTGGTGAACACTCGGCAAGGGCCAGCAGGTGTTCTGAAATGTGTCTGTGATAGGGAGATGGCCCTTGAGCACCATCTCCTTATTTATTCATTTGTTTTTCTTACTCTTTCTAATTTGGGCTCCAATTCTAGGAGTATCTGCAGATCTCAACATGAGCAGCATTTTGGTGTTGGGCCATATCCAGGGTAAGCCACTCCTTTTGTGGCTTCACTTCCAGGGTGGTTTTTGTTGGTGTGTTTGCTTGCTTTTTTGCTAGGAAGAAAGGCACTGGCCTAAAAATATGGGGATGTTGCAACATGTTTATGGAAGATTTGTGATTTTTATTCATTTAATTTGTTTCTATTGCACACATTCTAAGAACCAGGCAGAAGATCTGGAGCTGGGGCCATGGCAAAGAACAACAGAGGCGTGACAGTGTCTCCACAAAGCTCGGGGGGTTTGTAGGAGTGACATAGAAAATAAAGTGGGAGGGGAACTGAGCCCAGGTCAGGGATGGCTCCCAGGAGGACACGATGTCTAAGCTAAGCCCTGAAGCAGGAGGTATGGGCCAAGAGGGGAATGCAGGATGGTGGGGAGCAGAGTGGGAGAAGGAGGTGGAGCAGGAGGTACAGAAGAGGGTGATGGGGTAATGTTAGGTGTGTTCCCATCTTCATCCTGTTGTTGAGCAGGTACGTGCTAATGGCAATTGGAAAATTCTATACATGAATTTCACTCTTAAGGCATTTCTGAATGAGAACCAGCATATTGATCATGGCACTCATTTATAGATTGTAAATTAGGAATCAAGACTCAGCTTAAGCATTACATTTGCTTTGAAACCTTCCTAATCATGTGTGGCCTGGCTACCCCAAAGCTACAACCAACCTCCTTCTCCCTTGCTGTCTCCTACTGGAGAGGTTGAAAAGCCAAACACTCACTTTTCCAACTTTCTTTGCCACGGTCAAGTAACCTAGATCTGGGCTGTGAACCCCAAGAAGTCAGCAGGAGAGGTCCCAGGAAAGCAAAAGTTCTCCTGATCAAAAAACCCCAAAAGAACAAGTGAGCTGGTTCCACCCTTTTGCCTTTGCTCCTTTTCCTGCCTTGAACACTGACATGATGGCTGGAGATGCAGCAGCTGTCTTGTGCCCATGAAGGAAGGGCCAAAAAAATTGTAAGAAAATAGGTCCTGAAATCATTAAAACTCTGACCCACCCCTGTAACTTCTCCCCTCCAGAATTCTGGGTATGTTAAAACAAAAATAAAAATAAACACCATTGATTTTGTTTAAACTACTATAGTGATTTGCTGCTAAAATCAGTCATGTTATACCACACTAAGCAGAATCTAGTAGTCCTTTCTCTGAGTTTCCATTGTACATGCTGCATGTTTTTCCATTTCATTACCACTGGGTATTTGTTGGTTTTGGTTTGCCTGTCCGACTTTCCCAATGCTGTGAGCTCCTTGGGGTCAAGGACTATCTCATCCATTTTAGTGACCCCCAAATGTACTATTATGCCAGGTACATAATAGCTGCTTAGTAATACTTTGTTAAGTGAGTGGATGACTGATGTGGCGGCAGAGACATCAGTGGCCGTGAGACCAGTGAAGAGGTTGCAGCAGTAAGAACCCAGGAGAGAGGTGATGAGAGCTCAAGTTGGAGCAGCACCGTCTCGGGTGAGAGAGAGATGGATTCAGGGCTGGTCGGGCAGAAGGGACAGGACCCGGGAAGGGGAAGATGAGAGAGAGAAGGGGGAGAAGGGCTCAGGGATGGGTGCAAGATCTTTAGTGTGTGGCGTGTCTGAGCAACTGGGATCCTGAGGAAGCTATTCAAACAGGCTGGGGCCTTTGTCACCTCATCTGAAAGGTAGGGATATCAGTAACATGCACTTCATGGCTTTATTGTGGGAAGTAAATGACTTAGTACTTGTGAATTGCTCACAACAGTGCCTGGCACATAGTAAGTGTCCAGTACATGTTATCAGTTATCATCATCATCATCATCATCAGTGTCGGGGCAGGAGAGCAAGAGGGTGAGGATGGGCGGGAAGGGGAGCGCAGGAGGCAGGAGGAGGAAGAGCTGGATCGCTGGCACAGTGACTTGAGGATGCCAGACACCTCTCTCTCTATCCCCTGGAAGGAAAGATTTCATTTAAAGTGGGACTGAAAGTCATTTAACGAGCTCAAAAGGAATGGGATTAAGGACAGCCTGCTTTTATTCAAGGCTTGTGTCAACTGGTTATGTTGCTTTGATTATTGTTTTAAACATGTCTCAGGAGGCTTAGCATAAGGAAAGAGTAGTTGACGATGCTCATTTTTAATGTGAAGAATTGTAAGC
>NW_007730242.1:154243-155246 GCF_000696425.1 Galeopterus variegatus | reverse complement strand
ATTAATGAAGCCCGGCAGCAAGAATAACATAAGAGGCACAAAATCCTCCATTAGCCCCGAGGCTGGGAGGATCCCGCATGATTAGGCAGGGCAGGGCGAAATGGCAGCACAGAGCACACTCAACTGCTGCAACCAGGGGCCCTTTATGAAGTTACTGGGAACAATGACAGCAGCTCTCACTGCATGCCTAAGACGATCAAGTATTTTACATGTGTTACTTTAATTTTCTTGATTTCCCTGCAAGAGTGGGATATTATGATGCCCATTTCAAGGATGAGAAAACTGAGGATTGAAGAGATTAAGAAACATTTCCAAGATCCACTAACCAGGAAGAGGTAGAACGAGGATTCAAACCAGTTCTAGCTGTCAGGATTTGACTATTTCTTTTTCACTGTGTTGCAACTCACGGCACTGCTGCTTTAGAAATTTTATTTAGGGAGTTTTTGCTTTTGTATTACAGGAAGTATTTTTCAGCTCACACTCAGTCTGGAAGTTTACTCTCCACCAGAAGGAGCAGAGTGTTAACTCTTCATTGTGGCTAAATTACAGGCTGAAGATGGAGGAACCAGGGAGAGACACAGCTACAGCTCAGAAAGGAAAAGCCTCACCCTACATGTGATGGTTAATTTTATGTGTCAGCTTCATTGGGCCAGAGGGTGCCCAGATACAGTTGACTCTTGAACAACACAGGGGTTAGGGGAGCTGACCCCCTATTCAGTCAAAAATTTCTGTATAACTTTTGACTCCCTCAAAACTTAACTATTAATAGCCTACTGTTGACTGAAAGCCTTACCGAAACATAAACAATTATCACATATTTTGTTGGATAAATGTATTATGTACTGTATTCTTACAATAAAGTAAGCTAGAGAAAAGAAAATGTTATTAGTAAAATTATAAGGGAGAAAAACACATTTACAGTACTGTATAGTATTTATTTAAAAAAATCTGCATATGGGCCGGCCCGGTGGCACACTGCTATAGTGCGCCGCTTGGGAAGCGC
>NW_007730242.1:151659-153312 GCF_000696425.1 Galeopterus variegatus | reverse complement strand
GACACTGAGGGTTGCGATCCGTTGCCGGACACGGAAAAAAAAGACAAAAAAAAAAAAAAAATCTGCATATAAGTGGACTGCATAATTCAAATCCAGGTTGTTCAAGAGTCAGCTGTTGTTCAAGGGTCAACACTATTCTGGGTGTTTCTGTGAGGATATTTGGGGTGAGATTAACATTGAAATCAGTAGACTGGGTAAAGCATATTGCCCCCCCTAATATGGGTGGGCCTCATCCAATCAGTTGAAATAGAACGAAAAGACTGACCTGACCCTACCCTAAGTAAGAAGCAACTCTTTCTGCCTGACTTCCTTCAAACTATGACATTAATGTTTTCCTTCCTTCAAACTTTGAACTGAAACATTGGCCCTTTCTGTGTCTCCAGCTCATTGACTCACCCTGTAGACCTTGAGACTTGTCAGCCTCCATAATCACTTGAGCCAATTCCTTATGATAAATTTCTGCAAGTGTGTGTGCATGTGTGTGTGTGTGTGTGTGTGTGTGTGTGTGTATCTCCCATTGGTTCTAATTCTCCAGATAACCCTGATGAATCCACTGCAGTACCCTATCTGTACATGCCAACAGGTGGTGGTAAAGCAAAAAAAAGTGACTTTCTTCTCAAAATACAATAGACAGAGACTATATTTACAGTAATACACAGACTTGGAGCAGATATTAGCTATTCCTTGCACTTAGTATTATGGACCCTGATTCAAGAGAAGGGACAAGACAGTGTGGCAAGGCTGTGATGATCAGTGCAGTTGGCGGCTCTCTTGCATAGGCCTCAGGGATACCACCACCAGACTTCCATTACAGCTCCTCTGCATGCTTATTGATCATGCTGGTGTCTGCTGACAAGTCTGAAAGCTCTGCCTTCCCCCTGGCACAGGGGTGAAGTGGAAAAGGAAGAGGGCATGTGTTACACAGAACAGAATCTTTCTTTTCTTTGGTTTTGCATTTTATGCAGGATCTGCAAAAGGCAAAACCAAAGAAAAGAAAGACATTTCCTTTAGCTATACCTAGATAAAGCTGTTCATCAATTCCTAGAAGTTTTGTCCACCCTTGGCATGGGCTCGTAGGGCAGGCTGGAAGCTTTGAAGGAACTGATGGAGTCTGCTGCTTGCTTGTTAGGGACTGGCGTGCGAGTTCTCTAATCTTGCTGCAGAGATGCATGCACAGGCTCAGTTGTGTGGCCAATGTCTCACATCCCAGAGCATGAATTTTGGAAAGGAACTTCCAAGTATGCAGTAGAAAGAATTCTAGTTTTCTTCAACTTGGAGGTGGCAAGTGTGGTGTTTTCTTCAGCAGTGGGAAGGAAGCATCATGATAAAGAAGTTTCTGTCATTCCTGATTTCCCTTTTTACTTTCTTTTCTGTTTATTATCTCCTAAGACCCCAAAGGGACATGGAAAACTCTTGACTCCTCCATGAAGCAGAGGCAGAGGCCAGCACCCATTATGAGGGCTGCTTGGGTGACTCCTTGTGTCAAAGGTGTTTACTCAAGAACAAGCTGTTTGGTCTTTATTCTAACACCTGCTAAGTCCAGGTGCTGGAGCTATTTTTGGTAGCTGACTTCAGGAATTACTTCCTACCATCCCCAAGCAAATCTCATAAGCCTATAATTGCTCTGAATCTGTGTGTGTGTGTGTGTGTGTG
>NW_007730242.1:146496-150850 GCF_000696425.1 Galeopterus variegatus | reverse complement strand
GCAGCAGCAGCAGCAACCACCACCACCATAACGTCTTAAAAGTTGTTACCTCGCACCAGGCACGATGCTCAAGGCAGCATTAAATGATTCATTTAGTCGTTGTTCCATCTCGGTGATACGTGCAGTCTCAACCCCATTTTACACGTATGGGAGAGGGAGGCTCAGAGTTGAAGCCGCTGCTCGGAATCACAAAGGGCTGCTGGGGGGGGGGGGCAGGCTTCGCGTGCAGGTCCGACTCCAACCCCGCACGTTGGTCTTTGTCCACTGTCGGTCAGCAGGCTCTTACAGCAACGTCAGTGTGAGACGACTTGCTGGTAGGCTGCCTGATACATGAGATTACCTGTGTGAAAGCACTTTGAGGAACGTGCAATACTGTACAGGCACAACGAAGCATTATTATCACCATCGTGGGGTCATTTAATTTTTCCAACTCTACCAACGGATTCTTACGGCATTTCACCATCTAACCACTAGGGGGAGGCAACAGACAGTACATACAAGCAAACAGTCTTGGAAGAAAAGTGTGTTTTTCTTGTAAATGATGCATAGGGATTTAAAACAGATAAGCAAGGTTTGTATTAGGGACAGGCTGCCATTCCCTAGGTTTGGTCTTGTCCTTTTGTTGAAGTGTTTCCATGAAGCCATCTTAGTTTATCACCAATACTTTTGAACAGTGAGTATTGTCTGACAAATGAATGGAAGGTCTAACGGCCAAACATTGACTTTTCCCATTGTTCCCTGGCTTCTTCCCTTCTTGCCTCCTGCCTCCTTCTTGGTTCTACCTGTGAGCATTTCTGTTTCCGCTGGGTGCAGTTTCCCCTTCACTCTCTCCATTCCATCTCACTGCAGACCACCGCGTTTGTTGGTCATCTGAGGCAAAGCCAGTAAGGCATGTTCCTGACCTCTCCCACCCCTTCGATCGTGCTGCCTGAGGTTCCTTTGGCTTCCACGGAGTCTCTTCCTCAGTAGGGGGTGGGAGTGGAGCTCCTGAGGGGGCCTGCATGGCTACTGTGTGCAGACCATTCTATGGCTATCTCCAGGCCATTTTCATCCCCACTTTTCTTCCTATGGTGCTTTGTTCTCTTCTCTTTCGTTTTTCTAGAATTTCATATCGGCCTTCATTTCCCTTCTGCTGGTAGAAAGAATGTTAAACTAGGAATGCAAGCCTTGGGAACAGCACTTATGAGCTAGTTAGCCTTGAGACATAGCAGAACTCCACAGAGCCTTCGTTTCAGGGGTAATTATAATTTCCATGTTTACTCCCAGGTAAAGGACTATTTATTTAGTTTCCAGCCTAAATTAATCTGGCTCTTACCTCAGCTGTTCATGCAGTTATCCAAGTAGTCCATCTTCTCTCCCACTTCAGGCATTTCTGGGGGTCAGAACCAAAGTTTCTCACAAAGAAGCCGTCACCTGTGGTGTCTGCTCTGTTCCATCAGGGCCAGGGGATCCTCCAACCAAAGTAGACTCTGCTGTGGATTCCCTGGGAACCAAAGCTATATGGGGCTCTGTCTTAGTCCATTAGGGCAGCTACAACAAAGTACCATAGACTGGGTGGCTTGTAAGAACTTGTTTCTCATGGTTCTGGATGCTGGAAGTCCAAGATGAAGGTGCACGGCCAGGTCCTGGCTCTTCTGGGTTGCGGACTGCCTGCTTCTCCTTGTGTCCTACCTTGGCAGAAAGAGAGTGAGAGAGCTCTCTGGGTACCTTTTATAGGGGCACACTAGTCTCTTTTGTGAGGATTCCATCCTCATGACCTAATTACCACCCGAAGGCCCCACCCCCTCACAGCATCACACTGGGGTTAGGACTTCAACCTATAAATTTTGGGGGACACAAACATTCAGCCCATAGCAGACTCTGTTGCCAAAGAGTGGCTCTCTTACCCTGTGTTACTCCCTCCTGGAAGGGTCCCCAAGCAGTGTTGCCTGAGGCTCCATGAGCTACAGAGTGTACATTCTGCTCAGTTGCTGCACCTTCAGGGCTGGCTGGAGGTGGATTCATATAGTAGCTCCCCACGCTTTTATCTTGAAAATCTCTACTCCAAGAGATTAAACCAAGCACAAGCACAATCAGTTGTGCTCGACTCTCCCTTCCCTTAGAATGAGTTCTACCCTTCTACACTCCTCTGAAAATAGAATATTTGCCAGGCATACCTTCATATTTTTTAAGCCCATCAGAGTACAAATCTTGAGTTCCTCCCAAGAGACTTTTCATGCCTGTAGACTGTTGTCAGACCTGTCACTATTGCTCCCGAATGTGTCTGAACCCCAGTGGTGGACAATGGAAAGCTCTGGCTGAAGATGAGATCTGTTTTAGTAGAACAGAAGTGCCATTGTCATCATAACTGTCCTCCTCCTGTCCAGCCCTTCATGGCTCTTCCTTCTTCTGTATTTCCCTCTCTCTTTCTTTCATTTTAAATACCACCATAATGCTTTCAAAACTGAAGAGGTGTCAGAAGGACACAGGATTTGCTTAAAGGGGCCAAATCTGGCCAAATTTTGAGCATCAGAATTAATAGTAACAGTTACGGGTAATAACCCAAAAAGAACCCCTCAGTCTACATTTATACTAAATAGAAGGGAGAGGGGAGAAGGGAAAGTGCTTCTTTGTAGAAGAATGCCAATTAATAAGTACGATAAAGACAGAGGAATAGTAAAATTACAAAAGCACAGTGCCTTAATTTAGGCAAGAATTAGTGATGGGTGCTAAAACCACTGGGTGAAAGGTTGTTGGGGAAGTGGCTATTAACAGTCTCAAATTATCATCCCACAGATAACTTACTAATTACAAAGAAAAAAGGGTACTTTTATGGTGGAGAAATCTGGCAGACATCACCTTAACTAAGTGATCAAACTTAACATCAATAATGGACAAATCAACATCATAGTGTGACACAGGAGGACACACCTGCATAGAATCCCTGCCACAAATGTTAAATCTGAATCTAATCAATAAGAAAGAGTAAAACAAATCCAAATCAAGGGACATTCTGCAAAATACCTGTGCTGGATTCTTCAAAAAGTCAATACAGGTTGAGTATCCTTTATCCAAAATGCTTGGGACCAGAAGTGTTTCAGATTTAGAATTTGTTTGGATTTTGGAATATTTGCATTCTACTTACCAATTGAGCATCCCAAATCAGAAAATGTGAAATACAAAATGCTCCAATGAGCTTTTCCTTTGATTATCATGTCAATGCTCAAAAGTTTCAGATTTTGGAGCATTTTGGATTTCGGATTTTTAGATTTGGGATGTTCAATCTGTATCGTAAACGATAAAAAGTCTGGTAACTATGTTGGATTGGAAGAGATTAACAAGACATTCAACTAGATGCAATATGATCCTTGATTGGGTCCTGGATATTGGGGGAAAATCAGACTTTAAAGAACATTATTAGACAATTGACGAAATTTGAATGTGGACTGTAGTAGTATTATATTGATGTTAAAAATCATAATTTGGTTAATAAAGAAAAAATGAAATGAAATTAAATATCATTCATTATTTATGCATGTAAGTCTCAGAAAAACAATCTCTGTGTTGTTCCCAAAGTCTCCATATCTCATGGGCTGGTAAATATTCCTCTGATCCTTACTCCTTTTCTGATCTTCACTCTCAATTTTCTTTGCCTTGCTTTTCTTTTTGAGAAGAACTCATAAAGAAATTAGGGAAAATAATCAAGAAATGGCAGTTTGAAGGGCACCGTTAACTGGTGTTTCCCTTTGGGAAAATTGTGGGAGAGCCACAGCCTTTGATGGCAGGAGCCACTTCTGTTTTTGTTGGACCAGTGCTTGTTTGGCACTGGTTTGAATTAAGTCATTTTACTTCCTTTGGGTTCTGAAAGTTTACTTATTTGAAAAGCATGTTAATTTCCTTTCTTTACTCTTTCTACCTCTATACCCAGGGCAGAAGCCCAGAACCGGGGAGTCTCCATAAATGGATCATGTGGCTCCTGTAGCTCCTCAGGCTACACTGTGGGCAATGAAGCCTGCAGTTCCTTGCCAAGAGGAGAAAAGTTGTTGCTACTTTAAAATTATTATTTTTATTTATTATTAGTTGCAGTCCAACCATCAAAATACCCAAAGGAGCATAAGGTTGATTTCATAAATAATAGAATTAGAAAGAATGAAATAATTATGTAAGGACAGTCTTTCCTGCCAAATACAGACCTATTCTTGTATAGGCTTTTGAGAAGTTTTTGGGGGGTTAGGACAGGAGATAAATTGAATTTGATGTCAGGAGTATTTTAGAGAGAGGATCACACTATCAGAGCTAAGACTCGGGTTGGGAGGATGTTGACAGAAGCCCCAGATAAGTCTGGATGACCCCTGAGCATAGGAACCTGTGCTTT
>NW_007730242.1:129780-145695 GCF_000696425.1 Galeopterus variegatus | reverse complement strand
GGATGTTGACAGAAGCCCCAGATAAGTCTGGATGACCCCTGAGCATAGGAACCTGTGCTTTCCTGCCAATGGTGTAGCCCAAAAGAGACCACAAGCTTCTCATAGCTCCTCTGGGGCAGCATGGCCCCACGAAGGTGGAGAAGTCACAGATGACTGGCTGACAGTCAGTGGGGTCTGAGGGCAGCCTTGTGGAGTCCTGGCAGCCATCTCAGTGTAAAGAGAATGCCCAAGACTCTGGAGGGGCAGGGCGAGGCTGAGAGAGGTCCCCAGTGGGGATCGGGAAGGCATGGTGTGCATGGACATTTATTTAAACTTGACAGATTAAGTTCACTACCATCAGCGGAAGAGGAGTTCTGATTTAGAAGTTAAATTGATTTATATAAAATTAATGCTATATCTTGACAGTCTGAGTCAAGAGGCAGTGAAATTTGAATGGCTATACCTGTTTTATTGGGTTTAGCTGGGGCCTAAACAACTAAGCAGGTTCTGGTGTTACCTATAGCAGACAGCATCTGAATTTTCTTGGCTTATTTTGTTTTGGATTACATGGTTTTCCAGGACTGTGAGACCAGCCCTTTATTTTAGCCACATTCTCCTGGTTCACCTGGCATTCCTGACACAGACAAGGAGGGCTGTGGGTGGCTTGTGGTGGATCCTTTTGCACCTTTCCAGGGCTCAAGATCCATCCTCAGTCTACACCCAGTGGCCCGAGCTGCAAGGTGATGATGAGGGCCATAAAAGTCCCCAGACTCAGGGAGCTGAGGGTGGCCACAGGAGAGGCCCATCTGCTGTTCCTAAGAGGCAGGAGGTACTCTTCCATCCTAGATGGCAGGGGCACCTGCTGCAAATTTTCTTTCAGCTGCCCAAAGCCCAAGTAACTTTCTTGGCTGGCAGGGACGAGGAGCCACAGCGGGCGTGGGACATCCAGGGGTAAGAAGCATCAGCTGCAGCTGCGAGCTCCCTCCTCCTCTCCCGGCACTCTCTACAGTCTCTCTTCACAGTATGAAAGGCCACCCTGGGAAGCCGCCAGGCCGGAAAAGCCACCAGCCTTGAGCTGTGGGGCCCTTTGGTAGTTGTAAAGGAATCACGGAGGTGAATATGACCTCTGGGGACACAGGAGGTTACTTGGGAGTCTGTAGCTTTAGGAGCCTCAGGACACTGCAATTGGCCTGTATCCTGTGGCTCTGAGTTTTAAATCTCAAGTAATAAACTATCAATTACCTGAACGACTCATCGCTCATGGGAATGGAGTGCACCGTTTTGGGGAGGAGAGAGGTCAGCTCTCTCATTTGCAGAGGAGATGGTAATGGGGCAGGGAGCTGGTCTTTAGGGGTTTCGGCCGTTCGATGAGTGGTTTATCTGTTTTTAAGGACTCTTACTCTTTCTCCTCTTCCTCAGCACTCTGCTGCCCCAGTGCTCCAGGTGGTGGCAGCTGGATCCTCCTAGCTGTGCTGGCCTTCTAACAGAGGAGGCAGCCCTTTGCAGACACAAAAAAGGAGGGGTCAGCAATCAGCCTCCCAAGCACCCAGCCCTGTGGTAGGAGGCCTGCTGACCAAGCACCTCTATTAAGGGTATTGGGTGCAGGGCAAGGGTCAGCAGCCAGTTTCCTTATTTGGAAAAATGAGAATGAGATGGAGCTGGAGGAAAACCTGATGGGAAACAAGGCAAAAGATGCAGCTATTATAAAGGACACACCCATGCAATGCAAGTACCATAGCGCAGAAAATCAGGAGGAATAAGCAAGTTTGTAAATGACGAGAACAAATGCAGCTGCAATTTACTTCCCAGCATTTCGGCAGCTAGGACAAAAAATGAAGTCTAATCATGGGCAAGAGTATTTCTATTAATAATAAAAGCTAATATTTCATGCCTTGTACGTACCAGGTACTATTTAGATATGTAACAGGGATTATCTCATTTCATCCTCACAAGAGCTCTATGAGGAGGTACTAATTTTATGTCCATTTTACATGTGAGACAACAGCGAGAGGGGTTAGAGAACCGGTAAGTGGTGGACCCAGTTACAGCGTAGGCAGTCTGACTCCAGAGCCCAACCCAGCACCCGCAACCTAATGCCATCCCACCTAATATAGGAAAAAGGAGATGTATAGCTCTGTTTGGCTTCATCATCAAACCAAAAACTAGAGAGGAGTCTCCCAATATCCCTCTCGGACTTCATCTGGTCAATAATATGTTTGTAGATGAAGAGTAGAAAGCCTGTCTCAGGGAGCGGGTGCAGCGAGGCATTTGGAGTCTTTCCCATTCCAGAAGGTCACTTAGAGAGGCAGAGGGGCAGGGAGCCCTCGCTTCATGTCGGGCTCCCTAAGCTTCAAGTTTTGTCAGCACCTGGGAGGGCTTGAGAACTGAAGACAGCTATGTTGAAAACTAGGCATGAGGGGAAATGGTTTCCTTGAACTATAATGTCATCTTATCTGACACATCTCAGGTGCCCTCATGTTCTTGGTCTTACCTGGCTCCAGGACACAGGGCTTGCTTCTGTCTCAGCTGCTGAGAGATGGTGATTGCCTCCAGTGAGGCTCTGATGTGGTGCTGTTGGGAAAATAGAATAGTTCGGTCAGCACCCTTGCCTTGGGTTTGGTTGGGTGTGGTTTACGCACATCCTTTGTAAGCAAATTGTGTGCGTGTGTGTGTGTGTGTAGAGTTAGTGTGCATGTGTGCCAGTGTATCTTTTTAGTTTTGTTGCTATTCTCATGTTCTTCAGAGAGAGAGAGAGAGAGGAGTTTTAGTGAAGCAGGCAGGTAGGTGTCTGCCTCAGGCATCTGCCTGGCACAGCCATGCTTTCCAACCTATGGCTCCAAGGACCTTTTGGCCAGTTATCTAGCTCAGAGACCTATGTGAAGGGGTCTGGTGACTCAGCCTGGTATGTGAGGGGTCTGGGGACCCAGCCTGACATGTGAAGGGTTTGTGACCCAGTTGGTGAATGGGCTTGAGGGGTCTGTGGGCTCCAGACCCAGCCCTAGCTCAACAATTGGCCCAGTTGGTGCAGGATTACCAGCAGGTAAAAGAGCCCGACAACTAGCCTGGTAGAGTAGCTTTACAATTGGCACCATGAGCAGGATTCTAGACATTAGCCATGGCTCTATACAAGTGCTGATGCCCAAGGCTGATCCCCAGGCTCTGCCCGCCCAGCACTTCTGACATGAATGGGCATCTGGCCAAGGGTGTGGGATCTGGCTTCCCAAGGGGCAGTGGGTTGTTTGAGAGAACTTGGAAATTCACAATGGGACCCCAGGTCACACTTTGGCCAATGAGACTGGTGATGGGTATATAAATTCCCTCTCCATTCTTCTCTTTGGACATTCCCGAGGTACATTTTTTCTCTGTTCAGATGTCCTGTGTGGCCAAATAGGTGTACTCACGGGGAAACAGCTGCATCTCTTTGGGACTTGGTGGGGTTGATGGACAGCACAATAAGGCATCAAGCTGCATTTCCTCCCCATCCTTCCTGACTCACTTTCCCTTTCTCCCACTTTCATTGCTCTGGCATCGTATGTCCTAAAGCATTATCCCTAATCCTTGTCTTAGGACATGTTTTCAGGGAATCAGGCTGAGAGTAACCTAACATGGGCTCTAGAGTTCAGAGTTAGTCTTCTGAACTTTCCCCCAAGTTCCTATCCTATACCATTTGGTTTTAAAGGAAGATAACTTTGTCCCTGGATCAGACTGTCCAAGAAGCAGAGCCCAGTGGCTCTGACATGGGAGACATGTGCTCCACTTAGGGGGCCTGATCTCTAGTCTCTTCATGGCAAGTGTGATGGGGAATTTAAAACCAGAGGACCATGGCATCAGCCACCATCTTTCATTTGCTTTCTACTTACCTGGTCCTGTCTCGATGGCCCATCTTTTCTCTTTTGTTGTGCTGAGGTAATCCAAATTCCCTTGGCTGAGCCTTATGTCTTTCCTTCCTAATAAACTAAATGGTGGCTCAGCCCCCGACGACTGCAAATCTCTGTTGTGAATTGATGGTATTAGAAAATTACGGTTATAACTTTCCATTCTAACCATTCTGAACGAGTTCCCCTTCTCTGATGTGACTGCCAAATTCCCGAGGGACTCTTCACAGATGAATTCTAGACAGCTGAGCATCTTGTCGACAAACAAGAAACTTATTTCTTGGAAATTTTCCCCCACTGGATTAAGAAATGCTGAAAGTGAGATGTCTTGGTTTCCTATGACAACACCCTCTCCTTTAGCTAGTCACTTGGTCATCTTTTGGCCCCTAGCTATAGAGAAGTGTCACTGTGAGAAACCATGTGGTAACTAGAGGCCATTTTTCAGATCCCATCTATTGGTTCTCACACAACAATGGCAAAACCTAAGATTTCATGAGCTTATAAACCAATAAAAAACAAATTTAAGTCTTTAGGGTTTATAAAATGTCCCAAAGTTCTTCTGTAGCTTTTGTAGTGGCAATACCAGAGCAAAGCCGCCTCATAGCAAAGGTTCTGAACCTTCATTCCAAGCCTAACCCTGAGAGGCTGTCTTGGTAATATAAGTATGAAAGAAGTGGCTTTATTTGGGGAAAGAAGGGATTAGTCCATGACTTCAGAGTCCCTAGGCTGGGTCAGATAGCAGGTAAGATGGAAATGGTTTTTGAGGGTCAGAGAAAGCAACCCAGCAGTGTACAATCTACATAGCTCTGTGCTTTCTATCTCAAAATCTTTAGGTAGACAGCTCTGAGGCACAGAGGCACATTGTAGGAGCCATGCCACTCACACCAAGAGTACTGCTTAGAGAAAAAGTCAGTTAAACAGACCCTCTCTGGGTTCTTCAAAGAAGCCCCATTTGGTCAGAGGGTGTCTTGGGCCTATGGCCTCAGAAGCACCCAGGCCTGTTCTGAAAGGAGTAGAAAAGCATTAGGAGTGATAAAATGTAGCAAACTTGGGTAAAGGTAGGGCAGGGAGATGTCCCAGAATGTCTGAAGATGAAGCATTAGTTTCTGTTCTGGTCCAGGAGCCTAAAGCAGGTGGGGAGTTCTGAGACCCCATTGCCAAAGCTGGTCTCTTTCTTGACTATCATCAGCTCCAACCCCCATTTACCCTTCCTGACTTGTGAGACGCCCCTACCCTTGTCTGGTCTCTAGGAGATAGGATAGATTTGGGGCCTCATGGACAAAAAGATCTCCACACAGGGGCTTCTATGATGAACACGACCCCTTTAGATACTGGAGCCTGCATTCTTCTGGGAAGAACATCTTCTTCTCTACCTTGGGTAACAATCTGTTGCTTAATGGATGAACATCAGAATAGCACAGGCCCATCTCCTTTCAGATGTCCAAGTGGCTGCGTATGTTGCAGGGACATCCAGAATGAAAACAGACTGATGCATTTAGAGTCAAAGACTTTTTGCTAAAGGGTTCTTTTGGGATCCTAAAACTGTAAAGAGAGACATGCTCCCAGCGTTTTCTTGGTTGTTATCTTTGGTGCCAGAGTGTCTGCCTGCTGTTTTGCTAAGAGCTGCATCCAGGATTGACTACGGACTGCTCAGCCTGGGGTCTAGTTTCTCTCTCGGTAGACTCAGCAGGACTGTGAGTTGATGGGTCACCACAGGCCTTCTGAATGCAGACGCAGCCTCTGCTCACTTCTTCTGTCTTCCAACTTTCCTTCAGTCCATGCGAACCTTTTAATAGCTGGACCAGACCACTCCTGTAAAGAAGGCTGGGTAAATTCCCGTGAAGCAAGTAACAAGACAGCATTTCCATGGTGGCATATTTCTGCTGTTTTTCTCCTTGTTTCTATTCATCTCTCTTCTCCTTCCCCTATGGGGCACTTTTTTTTTTTTTGGGTTAATAGAGTAAGGGCTCTTTCAGGCCGTTAGGGCACCCAGGGTTGCTGGTTCTTCTGGAGTGCTGAGGGATAACCAATATTCAGTGCCAAGAAAGGAAAATACCTTACTCTGAAAACTCAGGACATTTTTATATACATAATTACTTCTCTTTGCTGAGGTACACTAAGCACTGATTTTATTTTTCTGATAATCTGGGCACCTCCCAGTAGAGTGGTTTTTCAAACTTTCAAAAGAATCAGACCCCTCTGCAAATGAAAAGCCATATCCCCGATGTATTCACCAAATAAAGCAGAAGCCCTGGGTGTGGAGGTGGGAAAGAAGCCCCACCGTCTGGACCTTCTCTCTCCCCTTCCTCTCTTGGCAGTCCATGAGCCCTGCCATGAACCCTGACACTCTGCACAACAGTGAAGAACTCCTATGCTGGCAGCAAGTGTGAGCTGGCATATTTTGGTATTTATTGATAATCATGATACTGTTAAATGTTGTAAGTGGTTTGACAGAAGCATTTCTTTGTACTGATGGTGCAGTGGCTCTATACACAACCACTTGACAGAGTTAGTTCCTGCCTAGAGGGAAGGAACAGCTTAGGGCCTGTAATGGGCACACAGACATGCCTATGGTGGTGGTTCCAGGTATGCATTTCCTCCAGGGTCTCCATGACCATCCCAGAAAAACACAAAGGTGTGAGGAAGACTTCTCAGGAGCTACAAGTCTGCTCTGGGCCCAAGCAGAAGAGGTTCTGTCATTTCTGAATTAAGGCTCATTGACGGTCAAAAAGCCAAAGGGCTTCCCCTGAGGTTCCCTTGATCCCCTTTTGGTACAGTGAAGCTGGTTATTCCAGTTGGCTTGAAGGTCATTGATAACAAATTGATGACTTTGGTGATGGTTACATTGTTTTAGGACTTATTTTTTAGAGTTTGGACTGACCTCTACCTCCCAACAAGTTCTCAATGCCCACATGTTTCCAATCCCCTTTGCTAGTGGATACCATGAGCCATTCACTAACTGTGCTGGGGCTGAGTCTTTCTCAACAAGCACAGCTAAGGAGATGGGGACAACATGTGGAAGGGTGTGATCTGAAGGTCATTAAATGACAAGTCCTACCCTGGCCAGCTGTTATATCCCCTGCAGCCTCCACTTAGCAACAGTGATCATTCTCCTTAATCACAGAAGTTGTTAGTTGCAGTCCACTCTGTCATGTGAAAGGAAAAAGAATGAGGACTTGGAAATGGCTTATGGGCTTAGTCTAATAAATCACATCTCATTAAATTCCAAATATGTCTGAGAAATCAGGAAGGGGAACCCACTATTGGTTCATGGCCGAGTGATTGCTAATTGGTTATGCATTTTAAAACACACAGAGAATTACCTTAAACGTTGCTATCTTCATCTGGAGAGAGATTTGTTTTGTTTGAAGAGCATTAGCTATGACATCTTGGGGTTAGTGTAAAGCACTTGGTCCTACCTGGAAATTCATAGATTTGGAATTTTAAAATTTCCCTTAGGTGAGTTATAGTGATAAGTACCAAATTCTCTCGCCAGTTTACTGGTCCAATAACACTGCAGTGGTACCTGTCAGACTGATGGAGCCCATGTGTTCTATCCATGAGATCTGCCTCCTCTCCCTTGAGATAGGCTGAGTTCCCTCTCTCGGCTCTGTGCTGTTACACTTCCCTGAAATACTCTGTTCCATGACTGTCTTCCTTGGTGTATAAAAAGGCAGTGGTGCAAGGATGCACCTGTACCACTGGCATGTACATCTTGTGTTAAAGGGGTGACAAAATTGAAATAATGAACATCATTTATGAAAGGGATGTTGTTGATTACCATTGGTTTGTTTTTTTTCAATTAGTGATGATGGATTTGCCATTCCCTCATTCAGTAAATATCAGTTGATCACATTCTCTATCTTCCAATCTGCCCCTATTCTTTTGTTTTTTCTTTACATGCTCAAGAACTTATCTGTTGGTTATCTGTCTGGTGCTAGGGAGATGCTGAGTGTAATCATGGAGAAGATCATAACAATATGTCTAAATGGATTTACAGTTATTAGGACATCCTTTAACATATGGAGCAATTGTATTAGCCACCATTCTCTTTTGCTGGTAAGTAAGATTTCAAAAGAATGACTATATGTTACAGCCATAGTGAGTTAAGAATATGGGCTCCTGACTGAGCTACTTACTGCATAGGGGACCTTAGGTAAGATCCTTCACCTCATGGTGCCTCAGTTCTCTCACCTGCAAAATGGGATAATAATGTTACCGACCTCCCAGGGTTAGTGTGAGGATTAAATGAGATAATCCTCAAAAAGTCTACAGAAAAGTATACGGCACAGGGCAACTTCTCAGTAAATGTTAGCCATTATTATAGTTACTATAACTGTAATCATTTTTTCAATTTATTGAAACATGATTGATTGTACATATCTGTGTGGCACAGCACTGAATATCAATACCTGTGTGCAATATGTGATGCTCAAGTCAGGATAATTAGTATATTCAATATTACACAATGTAATCACTTTTTGTGGCCCTTTACCAATTTTTTACTAACACTCCAGCTCCCACCTTTACCACCTGCGGTGGCCTCAGTTCTATTTTCTCCTTTTGAAAGCTGAATGAATTATTGTGATTGTTGTATATTTCTTTCTTTTTTCATTTTTTTTTTTAGCTCCCACTCATGAATGAGGGCATGTGGTATTTTTCTGTGCCTGGCTTGTTTCACTTAACATAGTTTTCTCTAAGTTCATCCATGTTGCTGCAAATGGCAAAATTTCATTCTTTTTTTATGGCAGAGTAAGATTCCATTGTGTATATAGATCACATTTTCCTTATCCGGTTGTCCATTGGTGGACAGTTATGTTGGTTCCAACTCTTAGCTATTGTAAATAGAGCTGCAGGTGTACCTTCGACATGATGATTTCCATTCCTTCGGGCATACACCCAGCAGTAGAACTGCTGGATCATATGGCAGTTCTATCTGTAGTTGTTTGAGGAACCTCCATACTGTTTTCCATAATGGCTGCACCATTTTACAGTCCCACCAATAGTGTAGGAGAGTTCCCTTTTCACTGCACCCTCACCAGCATATTTTATTCTCTGTCTTTTTGATAATAGCCAGTCTAACTGGGGTGAGATGGTATCTCAATGTGGTTTTGATTTGCATTTCCCTGACGCTGGGTGACGTTGAGCATTTTTTCATGTGTCTGTTGGCCATTCGTATATCTTGCTTTGGGAAATGCCTATTCAGCTCCTTTGCCCATGTTTAAATTGGGTTACTTGTTTTTTTACTGTTAAGTTGTTTGAGTTCCTTATATATTCTGGATATTAATCCCATGGTGAATGCATAGTTTGCAAATATTTTCTCCCATTCTATATGTTGTCTTTTACCTCTGTTAATTGTTTCTTTTGCTATTGCAGAAGTTTTTTAGTTTAATACAATTCCATTTATTTATTTTTTTGTTGCCTGTGCTTTTGGTGTCTTATTCATAAAGTACTTGCCCAGTCCTACTTCCTGAAGTGTTTCCCCTATGTTTTCTTTTAGGAGTTTTTATAGTTTCAGGTCTTGTATTAAAGCCTTTGATCCATTTTTTTTAATGTATTGAAAAATACATATAGTTAGTGATTTATGTAATAATTTTTTGGTTACAAATATATCAATCCTATTTTGAAAAATACATGACTAAGTTTCAAGATAATATTTTAATCTTTTACGATCTACTTAAAATTTTTATTTATTTATTTTTATTGAAACATTATTGATTATACATATTTTGGGGGTACAGTGTTAACTGTTTGTATATAGTATGTGATGATCAAATCAATATTATTACCATGTTCATTGTTACAAATTGTAATTATTCTTTGTGTCCCTTACCCAATTTCTCCCTAACCTCCCTGTCCCTCCCTCTTTCCCACTTCTAGTACCCATAGATCTGTTCTCTCCTTCTGAAAGTTCAATGTACTATTGTGGTCTGTCTCCCTTCCCTTCTTCCTTCCTTCTTAGCTCCCACTAACGAGTAGGGATATGTGGTATCTCTTTCTGTGCCTGGCTTATTTCATTTAACATAATCTTCTCCAAGCTTATCCAAGTTGCTACAAATGGCAGAATTTCATTCTTCTTTATGGCCAAGTAGTATTCCACTGTGTATATATGCCACATTTTCCTTATCTGGTTGTCTATTGATGGACATTTAAGTTGGTTCCAACTCTTGGCTATTGTGAATAGAGCTGTGATGTACATGGGAGTGCAGGTATCCTTTTGACATGATGATTTCCATTCCTTTGGGTATATACCCAGAAGTGGGATTGCTGGATTGTATGGCAGTTCTATTTGTAGTTGTTTGAGAGACCTCCATACTGTTTTCCATAATGGCTATTTTAATTTACAATCCCATCAACAGTGTAGAAGAGTTCCCCTTTCTCCACATTCTTGCCAGCATTTGTTATTCTCAGTCTTTTTGATTAATAGCCAGTCTCACTGGTTTAATCCATTTTGAGTTGATTTTGGTATATGACGAGAGGTACAGATCTAGTTTCACTCTTCTACATATGGATGTCCAGTTTTCCCAGCATCATTTATTGAAGAGGGAGACTTTTCCCCAATGTATGTTCTTGGTGCCTCTGTCAAAGATGAGTTGGTTGTAAGTATGTGGGCTGATTTCTGAGTTCTCTATTCTGTTCCATTGGTCCAAGTGTCTGTTTTTATGCTAGTATCATGTTTTTTTTTTCACTATATCTTTGTAGTATAATTTGAAGTCAGGTAGTGTAATAACTCTGACTTTCTTTTTCCTTGCTCAGGATTACTGTGGCTGTTCGGAGTCTTTTGCTGTTCCATATGAATGTTAGGATTGTTTTTCTATTTCTGTGAAGAACATTATTGGTATTTTGATGGTGATTGCATTGAATCTGTAGATTGCTTTGGGTAGTATTGACATTTTCACTATTCCAATACAAGAGCATGGAGTATCCTTCCATATTTTTGTCTCCTCTTTAATTTCTTTCAGCAGAGATTGTAGTTCTCATTGTAGAGATCTTTCACCTATTTGGTTAAATTTATTCCCAGATATTTTATTTTTTTCATGACTCTTGTAAATGAGCTTGCTTTCCTGATATCTTTTTCTGCTAGCTCATTATTGGAGTATAAAACTGCTACCGATTTTTAAGGTTGATTTTGTATCCTGCAACATTATTGAAATTGTTTATAAGCTCTAAGAGTTTTTTTGGTAGAGTCTTTAGGTTTTTCTCTATATAGGATCATGTCTTCTGGAAACAGGGACAATTTGATTTCATCTTTTGATGACTTATGTCCCCCAAAACTCACTGAAGCTTGAATTGTGTCCCCCAAGTTTTATGTATCAGAAACGTGGCCCCCACTGTGATCGTTAAGAGGGTAGGAAATCCTATTACGGTAATTGAAAGGTGGAGCTTTGAGGAGGTGATTAGATTGTAGGACCATGCAGTAGTGAATGGATTAAAAATCATGGTCAGGGGCATGGTTCTGAGGCTGTCTCTCTCTCTCTTTCTCTACTTACACCATCTTGCGATATGAGACCCCTGGGTCACTGTCATCACCACCAGAAGGACTTTGGACTTCCCAGCCTCAGAAACTGTAAGCAATGAATTTTGTTTTCTTTCTAAATTACCCAGTTCCAGGTATTTTGTTACAAGCAACAAAAATGGACTAATACAGCATTTATATAGCAATAAACTTCCCTCTTAGTACTGTTTTCACAGTATTCCACAGGTCTTGGTATGATGGGTCTTTATTTTCATTAGTTTCAAGAAATTTTTTGATTTCCTGTTTAATTTCTTCTTGGGCCCATAGGTCATTCAGGAGCATATTGTTTAATTCTGATGTATTTGTATAGTTTCCAGAGTTTTGCTTGTTATTGATTTTTAGTTTTAATCCATTATCATCTGAAAAGATACCTGAGATGATTTCAACTTTAAAAATTGGTTGAGACTTGATTTGTGACCTAATATGTGGTCTACACTGGAGAATGTTCCATGTGCTGATGAGAAGAATGTGTATTCTGTTGCTGTTGTATGAAATGTTTTGTAGATATCTGCCAGGTTCAATTGGTCTAAAGTACAGTTCAAATCCTGTGTTTCTCTGTTGATTTATTGCCTGGATGATCTGTACAATGCTGAGAGAGGGGTGCTCAGGTCCCCAACTATCATATTGGGTTCTATCTCTTTCTTTAGGTCTAATAGGGTTTGCTTTATGTGTCTGAGTGCTCTGGTGTTGGGTGCATATATAGTTGTGATTGTTCTGTCTTCTTGCCTTCTTGTCTATAGATTCCTTTATCATTATATAATGGCCTTCTTTGTCTTTTTATGGTTTTTGGTTTAAGGTCTATTTTATTCAATATAAGAGTAGCTACTCCTGCTTGATTTTGGTTTCCATTCATGTGGTATATCTTTTTCCATTCCTTCACTATTAGTATATGTATATCTTTACAGGTGAGGTGAGTTTCCTGATGAAAGCATATTGCTGGGTCTAGCTTTTAATCTAACTAGTCAGTCTGTGTCTTTCGAGTGGGGGAATTTAATCCGTTTACATTTAGGGTTGTTATTCAAAGGTATTGTCTTACTCCTGGCATATTATGGATTTTCATTTGGGTGTTTTAAATATCTTTTGTTCTTTTCTTCCCCTTTCATTGTTTGTCTTTGGTGTTTGTTGGTTTTTTGAGGTGGTAATATACAGTTTCTTTCTCTTTCTTGTTTGCATTTTTGTTCTACCAGTGGGTTTTATTCTTTCTGGTGTATTTGTGGTAGTGATTATTGTTTTTAAGATTCCAGATGCAGGACTCCTTGAGGATTTCTTATAGGGCTGGTCATTTGGTGAACTCCTGAAGTTTTTGTTTATCTGGGAAATATACAATTTCTTCCTCATTTCTGAAGGGTGGCCTTGCTGGGTATAGTATTCTTGGATGGCAGTTTTTTTCATTTAGTATTTTAAATATATCATCCCATTCTCTTCTGGCCTGTAGATTTTCTGTTGAGAAGTCTGTAGTTAGTCTGATGGGGACCCCCTTATACGTGACTTGATGCTTTTCTCTTGCTGTTTTTAAGAATCTCTTTGTTTTTGAGCTTTTCCAGTTTTACTATAATGTGTCTCAGAGAGGACCTGTTGGATTGAATCTGTTTGGAGATCTCTGAGACACCTGGATCTGAAAGTCTGTGTCTCTCCATATATCTGGGAAGTTTTCTGCTATTATTTTGTTGAATAGGTTTTCAATGTCATTTTCATTCTCCTTCCCCTGGAACACCTATGATTTGGATGTTTGTGTACTTAAGGTTGTCTGCTAGCTCTCTTAGATCTTCTTTATTTATTTAAAAGAAAATTTAATTTTATTAATATCACTTTTTACATTCTAGGATGTTGTTGCAGAGCAATTGGGAGGGAGGGGGAGAGGGGAAAGGGGAAGGAAATGGATGGAAGAAGGAGGAAGGAGGAGGGGTGGGATTGAGGCCTGTGGCACCCCCCACATTCCCACAAGGGAGACTAGGGGGCTTCTAGCAGTGGCTTGGTCATTGCCAGGCTGGGTGCAGATGTCAGGGGTATGTGGCAAAAGCCCTCATCCCCCACCATCCCAGCCAGGAACCCAGGGCCCTACTTGCTGCAGCTCGGTGGTCATTGCTGGGCTGGCTGCATGTGTCAGGGGGCCATGGCCAAGGCCCTCATCCACCACCCTCGAGATAGGTTGTGGGTGTCAGGGGTTATTGCTGAGGCCCCTGTCCCTCCCCTCCTTCTGGCTTGGTAGCCCAGGGTACATCCAGTCCTTCTAGGTATTATAGGTGTTCTTTGGTGAAATGAGACCTTTACAAGTTAATATGCAACTTTGTCTCTGGTTGTGGGTACTTTGTTTTTTCTTTCAGTTCTGTATTGGATTATTTGCTGTTTCCACCACTTAAACTCTGCTCTGGAACTAATTTGTTGTCCTTTGCTTACTTCTAAAATGGGGGAATTTCCTGTGGGGACCAGTACTTGAGCTGTGTAGTTAAGCTAAATTGCTGCTTTGCTGCTGATTCCCTAGGGAAGTCTTTTTGTGTAGCTCAAGTTTTAATGGTTGATTTTATAGGTACTTCCAGCTCTCAAAAGATCTGGTGCACCTCGGTTATGTAGAAACTCTGGTCTTGGCCTGAATCTTTTCATCAAACTGCAACCCCTGCAGTTCTGTATTCTTAACTAGTCTCCTCTGAGTGGTTCTTCCCTGACTGGGGGGCAGATCAGCTGTCCTTTCTGTGCTCCAGTGTTCTCCTGGTGGGTCCATCTCCCCCACCACCTGTGCTGGGATAGACCATGTGCTAGTCCCTTGCGATGACTCACTGGCCTCTGAATGGCTCCTTTTTTTCAGTTGTTGTGGCTCCTTGCTCCTATGTGGGTGCACGGGAACCCTATTAGTGGTCTTGCTGGCCTTGGGGCCACCAAGACTCTCTTCTCCCCATTGCCTCCAAGCAACTTCATCTGAAGGGCACAGCTGTGGCTTTTGCTGGCTCCTGCTCTGAGTGCTCAGCAGCTCCAGCCTGGAAGCAGCCAGAGCTTGAAATGGTCAGAGTAGTTCTTTCTCTCATCATGGCTTCTCCCACCTTCATGCACTCCATAGGTCTCTCTCCTTTTTCCCAGAACTCTAGTGGCCCCAGCTTGGCTGTTGTTGCTCTTTTATAGTTGAAAAATTGGTGATTTATGGGAGAGAGTGAAGCTGGGGACCATCTATTCCAGCATCTTGGCCAGAAGTCCCCCCCCCTTTTAAAAAATTCTCTTGTCTTTTTGTGTGTGTGTGTGTGTGCCTGGGTTACTTTGAAAAGACCATCTTCAAGATCAGAAGTTATTTCTTCTGCTTGCTCTAACCTGCTGCTTAAGCTTTCAATTGTGTTTTTTATTTCTTTGAATGAATTCTTCAGCTCCAGGAGTTCTGTTACATTCTTTTTTAAGGTGTTCATCTCTTTATTAATTTCCTTCTTCATATCCTGGAGACTTTTTCTCATTTCATTGTGTCATCTAACTGAGTCTTCTTGTATCTCATTGAGTTTGTTAAGATTGTTGCTTGGAATTCCTTTCAGTGACTTCAAAGTTTTCCTGCTCTGTGGGATGTGGAACTTGAGAATTATTGTATTGTTTAGGTGGTGTCATATTTTCTTGTTTTTTTTGAATTTCTAGTATCTCTATATTGATGTCTGGTTATCTGGTAGCATGTCGGGTCTGCCGCTGGCCGACCCAAACAGCCCTAGTCGTGTTCCTTTTGGTGGGCGAGCGAATGGCCTGGATTCCTCTTTCCCTCCAGTCCCCGTTGGAAGGAGACAGGGGAAGAGAGCCGTGAAGAGAGGTGAGCACAGCCACCGGCCCCAACCAGCCTAGTTAAAGGACACTCAGACATGGCGGGGGTTGTGTTGAGCAGTTCCGTTTATTATCACACAAGCACTTGCTTTTATAGGCAGATGGGTAGGGGAGGTTTTAACATAATCCTATCAGCTTAAAGGTCAATAGCATGCATCCTGTCTCAATGCCTAGCTATTGTAATCACACAGTGTTTACAAGCGCGGAAGCACATATTTGGCCAATAAGGGCTAAGGCAAGGTTCCCGCAGACACTCCCACCCTACTTCCTCCCGGCGCTGTCTTAGGCTGCCACATTAATTGAACTTGTGGGCCCATAATGGCGCCACTTGTAATGTCACTTAAGGTGGCGTTAGTTTTTAAGGCCCGACAACTCCCCCTTTTTGTTTTAATAAGGAAGCTGGAGGCGGCTAACCTTCCCAGCCTCGTCTCCATTCCCTCTGGTGGCTGTGCCTGTCTTAGGTTGTTTCCCTCTGGAAATCTTACCCATCATTGACTATCGAGCCAAGTGGGGGCAGGGCAGAGCCTTAGAGATTGACATTGATTTCTTGAAGGGCCATATTGACCAAAGGGTTGTCAGGGCTTTCATTATGGGCCACCTCCTCTACCACCTGGGTGAGCATTACAAGAGAAGTGGTGTTGCACCTTATAAGGGACACAACCTGGTGAATAGCATAGGCCCCAAGATAAGGGGGCCCACCAGGGAGGACAGCAGGGTGGTGAGCCACAGGGAACCTGAAAGCCAGCTTTGGAACCAATTGCT
>NW_007730242.1:128154-129475 GCF_000696425.1 Galeopterus variegatus | reverse complement strand
AGGGGAGGTTTTAACATAATCCTATCAGCTTAAAGGTCAATAGCATGCATCCTGTCTCAATGCCTAGCTATTGTAATCACACAGTGTTTACAAGCGCGGAAGCACATATTTGGCCAATAAGGGCTAAGGCAAGGTTCCCGCAGACACTCCCACCCTACTTCCTCCCGGCGCTGTCTTAGGCTGCCACATTAATTGAACTTGTGGGCCCATAATGGCGCCACTTGTAATGTCACTTAAGGTGGCGTTAGTTTTTAAGGCCCGACAACTCCCCCTTTTTGTTTTAATAAGGAAGCTGGAGGCGGCTAACCTTCCCAGCCTCGTCTCCATTCCCTCTGGTGGCTGTGCCTGTCTTAGGTTGTTTCCCTCTGGAAATCTTACCCATCATTGACTATCCAGCCAAGCGGGGGCGGGGCAGAGCCTTAGAGATTGGCATTGATTTCTTGAAGGGCCATATTGACCCAAGGGCTGTCAGGGCTTTCATTATGGGCCACCTCCTCTACCACCTGGGTGAGCATTACAAGAGAAGTGGTGTTGCGCCTTATAAGGGACACAACCTGGCAAATGGCATAAGGCCCCAAGATGATTAAGACAAGGAAAATGGCTAGGGGGCCTACCAGGGAGGACAACAGGGTGGTGAGTCACGGGAACTTGAAAGCCAGCTTTGGAACCAATTACTATTGGCTTCTCGCTCTTTTTTTGTGCTTTTCTAGCCCTTCTCTAAGCTTAGCTAGGGAATCTTTGACCACTCCAGAGTGGTTGGCGTAGAAGCAACACTCTTCTTTGAGGGCGGCACATAGCCCTCCTTGTTGTAGAAATAGCAGATCCAATCCGTGTTGGTTCTGTAGCGGCTTGTATGACCTCCCAGGTTTGGTTGGCTGGCTCGTGGGGACCTCCCCCAGTGGCAGACGTCCTTGTCCTTTTTGACCCAAGGAGGGCGGCCACTTGGAGCATCCACAAAAGGTTCATAATGCAGTCTGAAACATACAAACAATAAACTCCTCAGGGTCCTCAGTACCCTGGGTGTCTGGTAAGAACTTAAGATTTTTGGCTGGGACCCATATAGGGGTTGACTCACTGAGGAGGAAGACCCAACCAAACCCTCGACCCATAGTTAGCAACGGGTCAGGGCCCCTCCACTGGCCTGTTAAGGGGTCTTTCCATCGCACTTGGACTTCTAGGCACGGTGGTTGAGCTGACTAGTGTTTCTGGAAGGCAGACAAGGGTTAATGTGGGCTCCCAGAAGCCCAGGGAGAAGATTGGCCGCATATAAGCTGTCTGCAAAAAGGTTAATGGGGTCTGGAACCTTTTGTAGGGAGCAAAC
>NW_007730242.1:126170-127887 GCF_000696425.1 Galeopterus variegatus | reverse complement strand
CTCCACTGGCCTGTTAAGGGTCTTTCCACCGCACTTGGACTTCTGGGCACGGTGGTTGAGCTGACCAGTGTTTCTGGAAGGCAGACAGGGGTTCATTTTTGGAAAAATTTAGGATGTTTAAAGTTAGGAGTGCCTGTCCCAACTGCTGATGAGGGCTGGTGACTCCCCCTTTTTGTTTTAATAATTGATTTTTTAGGCATTGGTGATGCTGTTCAACAATGGCTTGTCCTTGGGGGTTACAGGGAATTCCTGCTGCTAGAAAAACAAGGCCCATTATCTGTTTTAATTTGTGCTGGCAGCCCTAAGGTGGCAAAACACTGCAGCAGGTGATTTTTTGCATGCTTGGCAGCTTGAGTCCCCTAGGATTGACCCCTGGCGTTTGTAAACCTGGCATGTAGACCTCGCCAGTTTACATGAGTTAAAGTGTGCAGTTGGCTGGCAACCCCCGTGCAAAATGAGAGACTATTAGCCATGCCTTGGGGAAGCACCACCCACTCAAACCGCCGATTGGGACACTGAAAGTTTACGGAAGGGATAGAAAAGGCAAACTTTTCACAATCATTTGGGTGCAGTGGAATGGAGAAAAGGCAATCCTTGATATCTATAGTTACTAGGTATAAGTTGTTTGGTATAGTGGGGCATTCTTTTATTGACCTCTCTAAGGTCTTGTAGCATTCTCCACTTTCCAGAGGCCTTTTTAATCACAAATACTGGAGTATTCCAGGGGCTGGTGGATGGGCGAATATGCCCTGCTTGGAGCTGCTCATCGCCAATTTGTTGTAGGGCCTGCAATTTATTATCAGGAAGTGGCCACTGCTCTACCCAAACCAGGGGTCCATTTACCCAGTGGATGGGGGACACCAGGAGAGCAGTGGCCTCTAGGATTGGGGGTGACTGGCCATCTGTTTATGAGGGGTTTCCGGGAACTTGACCCTGGGGAGAGGCAGATGGTTTCTTAGGTCCCAAAAAGTGGGGTCCCCCCTATAGTTTGGAAAACAGGGGAGATTAAACTGTTGCTGATACTCCTCCTCATCTAGGATATCTTCATAAAGGGCCTTATGGTCAGTGATAATGAAAGCGTCTGCTTGGCCTAGAACATCTTGGCCTAATAGGTTGGCCACCAATCCGGCAGCAATGAGAGGTTTTACTTCCACTTTTGTGCCATCAGCATCTTCCCAGTGAAGGATTTCCTGGGTTTCCCACGTTGGGGTTTTACCCCTTACCCCCAAAATTTGGGGGCCTGGAACTAACTTCCAGCTTGAAGGGACTTCTTCCCGTCTAAGGACTGTTCGATCCGCCCCCATGTCAACAAGGCATCGAAACTCTTTGCCTTGAATTTTAAGATTCATTTTTGGTCTTAAACCAGGAACTATAGGTATAGTCCATTGAGCCTGGGGTACTGGCCGCCTGGTAGGGCATGGAGGTGTTGGCTTTGTATCCCCTTGGGGTGACGGGGCTGGGGATTGCCCCTCCTCTAGTTTAAAGGCTTTCTGTCCTTGTCAAACTTAGACCAGCACTCACGCTTCCAATGAAGCCCCTTACCGCACCTAGGGCACGGCATAGAGGGAACATTTTTATTTTTCTGGTTGGGACAGTCCCTTTTGAAATGACCTTGTTCCCCACAGCCATAACATTGACCCCTATAGGAGGGTTGGCTGGGGCTCTCCTTAGGGATCCTGACACTAAGAGCCTGGGTCATAGCACCTGCAAGGGTTTC
>NW_007730242.1:115924-125222 GCF_000696425.1 Galeopterus variegatus | reverse complement strand
CCAAGCGGCCGGCCTATTTCCACCGGGGGCTTTGTCAAATTGGCACCTACAGTCCTTTTTCCAATGTAATCCTTTTTTATATCAGGGGCAAGGTGTGGTAGGGGGTTTTTTGCCTTTGGCCTTGGAACATTGGCTTTTAAAATGACCTTGTCTTCCACAACCAAAACATTGTCCCTTGAAGGGTGGGGAAGTATTGTTTCCTGATGGGATCAGGGTGGTAAACACCTTGAAGGCTTCGGGTAAGTTTTGTGTCTGAGCCTGCAAGGCTGAGGATAAAGTCCTGGCCTTGTCAACAGCCTTTTTTAGTTCTTTTACAACGTTGACCGGATAGGCCTGAGGGGCCGCTTCCCCCCAAGGGCTGTGGACGGCTGGGGGTTCCCAGCGAACCATAACAGGAAAAGCCTGCAGCTCTGCTGGGGGAATTTCTAAAGGTGGGCTAGCCTCCTCCACTTCTTCAGGTGCCACTTTCTCTCCAGCTAAACTTTGGCGGGGTGAGTATGCCAGGAGAGGAGGGTACAGGGAAGGGGCATAGGTATCACTCAATGGCTCAGGGCCTTGCATTGGCAGCTTTGTTTCCTTTTTTCTCTCCTCATCGAACTGCGCCCAATCCCTTTCTGCCCCTTCCTGATGCTCAGGATGGAAGCAAAGCTTTAGGGAAGAGATGGTTAGGTAGAACCCTAAGGGGGGGGTCTAGCCCGTGACTAATCTCGTTCTTTCTGGCCAGGGTCTGAACCCGGTCCCAAGTCTAATACGCGAACAAGTTGGACGAAGGTGCCCATGAGGCCACCTTCACCACATGATGCCAGGCATTGGTGACCATGGAGTCAGATATTTCTAGCCCTCTGCTTTTTAACATGTACTTTAGAGCTTTGCAGGCTGTCCCGTCACTCTTTCCACACGCGCCTCCCATGTTGCCCCACAAGGAAGGGACAAAGGGAAGCAACAGGGCAGAGAAGTGCAGGAACTTCCCCCTGTTGATACTCACCCTGACACGCAGGCGGATTACTTCACGGCGACTACCGCGGTTGCAGGGGCCACTCTGTTGGTTGATCACCCTTCAACGACCTTCTTTCAGGACTGAGCAGCCAGGGGCCTCACTCGCTCGCCTTTCACCCACGAGTTTTAAAAAATGCCTCACACGGGGCACCACTCTGTTGGGTCCGCTGCAGGCCGACCCGAACAGCCCTAGCCTCGTTCCTTTTGGTGGGCGAGCAAATGGCCCGGATTCCTCTTTCCCTCCGGTCCCCTTTGGAAGGAGATGGGGGAAGAGAGCCGTGAAGAGAGGTGAGCACACCGCCGGCCCCAACCAGCCCAGTTAAAGGACACTCAGACGCGGCGGGGGTTCTGTCGAGCAGTTCCGTTTATTATCACACAAGCACTTGCTTTTATAGGCAGATGGGGAGGGGAGGTTTTAACATAATCCTATCAGCTTAAAGGTCAATAGCATGCATCCTGTCTCAATGCCTAGCTATTGCAATCACGCAGTGTTCACGAGTGCGGAAGCACATATTTGGCCAATAAGGGCTAAGGCAAGGTTCCCGCAGACACTCCCACCCTACTTCCTCCTGGCGCCGTCTTAGGCTGCCACATTAATTGAACTTGTGGGCCCATAATGGTGCCACTTGTAATGTCACTTAAGGTGGCGTTAGTTTTTAAGGCCCGACAGTAGCACAATTGCTTCTTCTATTACTCTGGAGTAGGCTTTGAGGAGAGAAACTTCCTCCTGTAGATATGTTTTATATTGACTGTTGAGTAGGGTGTTTTAGTATTGGTTGTGGGTAGACACAGTAGTGTAGTCTGTGTGTGGTTATTCTGACTGTATGCAGTGTTGGAGTTGTGCGTGAGTGCCTCCATGTCCTAGTCACTGGGGCATTCAGTGATTCCTTGCTGAGTTTAGTGGCACTGTGTTGGTTCATTGAGTTCTTGGGAGAAGTGCCTAGGTGCCCTGTTACTCTTTGGCTGGGATAGGTGACCCCGGATGGGTTTGTTCGCACCCTGGCTAGTGTCCCATGTCTCTGGTGGGTGCGCTGAGGCATACTGGAGCTCCTCTGTTTGAATGGTGATCCTGTGTAGAGTTTCTCTTTCCTCTTTCCTATAGGTAGAGGCTCCTTGCTTGCTTCGCCTGGTTGGGGGAGGGTTGACAGTGACTGGGAATTTTCTTCCTTACTCTATTTGGGTATTCTGGGTTTCTGCACTGTTGGGGGATTCCACATGTGTCTCTGCCTGGATCAAGGCAGTTGCATGGGCTGCACATGTACCTCCTAACCCCAGGTGTACTACTGCATGTGGCAGCATAACTCCCTCTATGGGTTGGGCTACTGGGTTGTGGGTCTGCACTTGCTCATCTCTTTCCCCAGGCTCTGCTGGTGATTCTCCTGTCAATGCAGTTGAGGTTGGTGGGTCCCTGCATGGTTTTGGTAGCTGCTGTGGTGGCGAGCCACCCTTGTGGTAGCAGTGGCTGTGACGGACCACCCACATGGCAGTGGTGTCTGCAGCAGCAGCACCAGCAGGTTCTGTCCTTGGCTCCTGAAGTCCCTGCACACTCCTGCTGTTATTTGGGTGGTGGCTCTGTAATCATTTTTTGGTTTCTTTAATTTTCTTCGTTACATAGAAAATATAGTTGTGAAGAGTGATCATTGCAAATGAATAATGACAATAACCTTTTGGCTTACCTGATTCTTTCCTAAAAGTTTGTGCCAAAGCTGCTATCCTTGGGGCACAGTATATTGTTCTTCCTTCTCTCCCACATGCACAAAAGGAAGGGCATAGCAATGAGATGGAGGTCTGTCATGGAAGTTAGGAGATACAGAGTTGGGTTACCCCTTCTTGACTATGGAATAACTTTGGGCCAATTCTCCAATCACTCTCATGTTACTTTTCCCCATGCACAACTTAAACTGGTAGAAACCACAGTGTGTGGCAGTGAGAGCCTTGAGACATGTATGTATTGTGGTTTAATATATATTTTCAAGAATTTTGTACAATGTTGTAAAAGGGAGCAAAAGCACATGTCCTCAGGGCTCTAAGGAAATCTTTTAACATGGTAAAACCAAAATCCTATCATTTATTAACCTTCTAGTATGTGCTAGGTTCTATATATTTATTATCTCATTTATTCTTCAGAGCAGCTTGATGAATAAATGGTATTATTCCCATTTTTCAGACAAAGAATCTGAACCTCCAAGAATTTTAGTGGCGTGTTCAAGTTCACATGGTTAGTGAGAAGCAGAGAAGGGAGTGAAAGACCTGTCTTAAGCCTGGCTTCTGTGGTTATCATTAATGCTGCTTACTTCCAGGGCAGAACATTGCATTGCTCATGCAAGATTCTCCAGAGGACTTCTTTTCCCTCTGAAATGGTGACTGGCTGCTCCATCAGCCTGTGTCCTTGAGTGACCGTGTTGTGCAGAATGCCCTGTCAGCCTGAGGTAGATCTGTTGTGTAGAGCATGAAATAAACCTTCGAAGTTTTCAGTTATTAAGATTTGGGGTTGTTACAGCAGCATAACCTGGCAGATCCAAATCTTAATGATCTGTATAGAGACTGAATGCCTGGTGTCTAGTAGCACTCAAATATTTTTTTGAAATAGGAGGAAAAATCCAGAATCCAAGGAAGAAAAGTATTGAATTTCAAATTTTCTTCTCTTTGTTAACAAATGTGGTACAAGCAAACAAACATACACACACACAAATAGTAAAGTTGTCCTTTAACTAAACAAGTAATCATAAGGCTCAATTTCTTTGTTTTCTCTCCTCTTCAAAGATCTTTTCAGTCCCATTTCTCTTGGTAGTCTGTTTATGTGGCCTGGGGAAGAATCTGACTAGGACGTGGTTTGTGCCTATGCAAATAGATTGAATTTATTTCTGGCTGATCCCTATCTGTCATCCAATTATCATCAATAAATATTTAAATATCAGACCAGCAGCTCCAGAATGGAGCCCTGGGTATTAGGCTTTTGTGAGTTCCAGCTGATGGTTATTAATTCAATGACTGTAGTTGTAAATTGGCAAGAACACACAATGGAAGTGATTACAAGTGCTCTTGTCAGTGTGGGCTCACTCCACTGAAAGATGTTTTAGATTTGCTTTAGCCTCATTCCAAGAACATATGAGATGCAATTTGCTTCAAACTAAATACTCTAGTTTTTTGCCCAAACATTAAACAAGAATAAGGCAGGTTGGAAGAGCCATTTCTGGAATGTATTGTTCTGAACAACTTGGAGGTTGGCAGGGTCACTTTTTGAGCTAATGTGAATTGGCAGGCAAAATGCTTTCCACTGAGATGAATTATGTGCTCAGGGTTACCTGGTTTTTTATCTGAGTTAGACAGAGAAGTCAGAGTAGATAAAAATGAAATGACCCATTATCAAATAATCAATGAAAAAGCTACACTCCTGCAATGTTTCTGGATCAATATACAAGTTACCTTTCAGACAGATGAATTATCCTTGTGTAGTTCAGAGAACAAAGCCTGCTTTCAACAAGACTCCTCTACTGCCCTGTGTGCAAAAGCAGGGGAAGAAGGCATTAACTCACCAGGGCTGAAGGGGAGGGTGCTCTCTGGGGGGAAGCCTTTCCAAAATGGGGTTCAGTGACACTATTATTGAGAACTTGGTTTGGTAAACACTGATCTAGAGGCAAGAAGCTGTTGAAGGTTAAGGGGACGGAGTGCATGAGCTTCTGAGGAAAGGGCCTGTTCATACCCTAAGGGCAGAAGCATAAATCAGAAAAGACCTGAAAGGCAACTTTCACAGTGTCTATCAGAATTTAAATTGCTGTATTCTCTAACCTAGCAACCCAGTTCTAAGAATTTATCCTGCAAATGTAGTTCTACATGTATATAAGATGTTTATATAAGGATGTTTCTTGTTTGTGATGGTAAAAACAAAAAGGGAATGATTGAGTTGTGGTAGATCAATACTGTTTAGTATTATCAATCACTAAAAGAATGGGTAGATATATATGTGTTCACATACAACGTTAGGAAGTTATTCAATCTCTCGCTACTTATACCATTTGTAAAACAGGGATAATAACAACATTTAATAAATATTAGTTGAGTGGCAGACTAAGTGAATGTGTGTGTATATGATTTTTTTATTTTTGGAAAGACTAAATTTTTTATTGAAACATAATTGATTGTACATATCTATGGGGTACAGTGTTGAATATCAATACCTGTGTGCAATATGTGATGCTCAAATCAGGATAATTAGTATATTCAACACTGCACAATCATATTTTGTGGCCCTTTACCAATTTCTTGCTAACCCCCTCTCACTCCCCTTTTCCCGTCTCTGGTGGCCTCAATTCCGTTCTCTCCAGAAAGACTAAATTTTTTATTGAAACATAATTGATTGTACATATCTATGGGGTACAGTGTTGAATATCAATACCTGTGTGCAATATGTGATGCTCAAATCAGGATAATTAGTATATTCAACAATGCACAATCATATTTTGTGGCCCTTTACCAATTTCTTGCTAACCCCCTCTCACTCCCCTTTTCCCATCTCTGGTGGCCTCAATTCCGTTCTCTCCAGAAAGACTAAATTTTGGAAAAATAACTGAGAAACCCACTAGATAAAGCTAAGCTGAGAGTCCTAAGACTGTCATCTGGGAGTGAAGGGTGGGAGCTGGGGAGATGAAGGAGGAGGGAAAGTAGCCTTTATTGGACGTGCACACTAAACCAGGGTTATTTGCTCTATACTTAACATAGTCATCTCATTTAATTCTCACAATCATCTGAAGTAGGTATTATCATCCCCATTTTACAGATGAGAATAATAAAGTTCAGACAAACTTATCCAAGATCACATAGTTGTGAGTAGCAGAACTAAGCTTCCAATCTAGATCTGTTAAAGCCCATGCTTCCCACCACCTCCTTCCATGCCGAGACCATGTTTTATTCATCCATTAATAGTCAATATCTCACACAGGGCCCACTGCATAATGCTTATTAAATTTAATTAAATATTTGTTGAAAAAAATTGAGAATACTGATATAGATCACCCCTTGCTTTATATTCTTTGACACGTGTGGATAATTTTTACTATATTTTCTTTAATGTATTTATCTTATCCCCCTGTATCAGTCAGCATAGGCTAAGCTATGCTGCAGTGACAAACAACTTCAAAAACCTTAGTGAATTGCTTTGTTGCATGTACTTCATGGACTGACTGCCACTCTGCTCCATGTTTCCTTCATTTTGGGACTCAGTTTGATGAAGGAGCTCCTTCCTGGGACATTGTGGGTCTTTTGGGAATGGAGAAACCATGCAATGGCTCTTAAAGCTTCTGCACAGAAGTAGCACATGTCACTCCCACGCCCATTTCACTGGCCACAGTGAGTCAGATGGCCGACATGAACCTAATGGAATGGGAAGAATATAGTCTTCCCATAGGGAGGGCCTCAGTACAGAGAGCCTAATAAGAAGCTGATAAGAAGGGCAGCAATTATTTTGAACAGTAATGCAATATACCTTACCACCTTACTGCAAAATAAATTATAAGCTCCTTAAAATAGACACCATGTCTCCTACTTCTGTTTAGCTTAATATCTGCAATGAAACCTTTATTTTTCTAATTTGAGTGCTTTCTTCACTAGATAGTAAGCTTAATTTTCCTTTTATGGGAGTCATTCATTCAAAATCAGTTCTCAAAGTCTATTGGGGGAACCTCAATAGTTCCTGAGACACTCTCAGTGGGTCTGTGGGGTGAAAACTATCTTAATAATACTTCTAAGATGTTATTTGCCTTTTTCACATTCATTCTCTCATGAGTGCATAGTAAGGTTTTCGAGATGCTACATGACATGTGATATGGGAACAGGTTAAATACGGAAGCAGATATGAGAGTCCAGTTATCCTCTATGAAGCCAGACATTAAAGAGATTTTCAAAAAATGTAAACGGTACCACTCTTCTCACTAACGTTTTTGTTTTGGAAAATATAGTTGTATTTTTAAACATGTTAATATGTAATAGGTTTATTTTTTGTAAGATTAACAACCGCATATTTAAAATTGTTTTCAGTTTTAATTCCTAATTTGGCAAATATTGATACTTATAATACATTTTAAATGAAAGCTTTTTGGGATCCTTAATAATCTTTCAAATTGTAAAGGGTTTCTGAGAATGAAATATTTGAGAACTTCTTTTCTAAAATGATTGTGGCAGGCCCCTCCCGTCTCAATGTGAATGTTAGTTGGAAAGACCATTAAACACAGTTAAATTTTCCTTAACTCTACTGAAGATAGCATTGAGCCCAGTGGGTTCTTATAAATACTGTTATTTTTCACAATCATCACCAGAAGTCCCATATCTAGTACTTCCTTAAGGGGAGAAATGATTAGTTTGTTAAAGAAGATCGGTTGCATGAATTATTTCCAGGCTTGCAGAAATTACTTGATGTGGCATCAGTAATGAATGAGAAAAACGGTGGAACCTAACCCTGAAAAGAAAAATGCTGCTTTCTAATAAGAGGCACTAGTAATTTAATGTTGTCTTGGAACTTTATCATCATGTCTCACTAGCTTTCACACAGAAGAATTGAAAACAAGCCGCATGTTTACACTGATTAATAATAATGGAGAATACTTTGTATGGAACCTTTATTTAGGCTCTGTACTGCTTTTCACATATGAACATATTAAGCCTACCTCCACATTTGTGACCAAGCTCAGCTAGTTTTTTTTTTAATTATCACATTGCTTTTGTCTTTGCATTATGCCAATATTCCCTTCCCCGAAGAGGTATCACCCAATAAAAGGATCTGAATTTATAGGCAGAGTCTGTTTTCTCTGTTGCAGAATTCTTATCAAATAACTGCACAGGACAGTTCTGAAAGAGCATCTGGATATATATGTTTGTGGTGTGTGTTTGTGTGTGTGTGTGTGTGTGTGTGTGTGCATGTGTGTTTTGGTTTTGGAATTTAATGCCATGAAGAACTTAGTTTCTTATGAGAAGCTGACAGTGCTGTTTACCAAGCAGTGAGAGGTATATAATGTACAACATTTTGTTTTCTGTCTTGGCTTCCAGGAAGCTCGGTACTCACATGATATTTAATTTTGGCAATTTTTATTCTTGTTTATTGCAAATTACTTTTATTCTGGACACAGGCACCAGATGTAATATTAATAAATGAATATAAGCAACAAAAAAACACCAGTGAAATGCAGGACAGCCTTAAACATAGGCAGTGGTGGTAACTACTGTATTCTGAAGGGTTTAGAAATTCCTTCTCGAGTACACCACGTATCTGCTACTGTTACCTGAAATACCCTCCATCAGTGCTGCTCCTGTCAGGTAAGATGTTTTGTCTTCGGAAAGCTGCTATGTTACAAAGAAAACATGTTACTGGGAAGAGGCATACCTCAAACCACTGGTCCCCAAAAGGCCACAGCAGGGTGTGTTTATCTGCTGGGTCAGACTGAGAGCCTAGTCCTGAGGCAATGGGGCAGGAGCTTGGAGTTACTGCAAAGGACTGGGTGGGTCATGTGGAGCTATCTGGTATTCCAAGGAAACATGAGGAACTGGGACTGGGGCTTGTGGGCTGGGGGAAGGTTGGATTACCAGTGTAGAAAGGGAATGAGTACCAACATTCTTCATTTCATGGTTGTGCTGATTATGAGACCACAAAAGGTGTGGACAGAGGGTGAGAATCTACAAGAAGTCTTGCTTGTTTAAGAGTTTAGTTGGCCTTGTGCTGGTTCCACAGACAGGTCTACTAGAGCAATGGCTGACAGTTGTAGAGAGCTTTGTAGTTACTAAAATTTGTATTTGTTCTCTTGTCTAATTGCATTAACCAACAGAATATTGCTAGACAGCTTTCCTTCTTCCTGATTTTAACAGAAATATTTCTATGGTAATTCACCATTAAGTGTTATGCTGGCTCTTTTGACATCTACATATGAGGGGTCTTCAAAAAGTTCATGGAAGGATTTGTATACCTTTTAATTCAATTTTCCGCATCTGTTTGAAATACCCTTGTATTTGTCTATTTATTCTCCCCTCTCTACATATATTTATTACATTACAGATTGTATTAGTCTGTTTTTGTGTTGCTATAACAGAAATACCCCAGACTGGGTCATTTATAAGGAAAAGAGGTTTATTTGGCTTATGATTCTCAGACAGCTGCATCTGGCAGGGGCCTCAGGCTGCTTCTACTCATGGTGGAAAGTGGCAGCAGCTGGTGGGTACAAGATCACATGGTGAGAGAAAGCGAGAGAGAGATAGGACAGAGAGAGATAGATAGAGAGAGAGAGAGAGAGAGAGAGAGAGAGAGAGAGAGAGAGAGAGA
>NW_007730242.1:70483-115641 GCF_000696425.1 Galeopterus variegatus | reverse complement strand
CCCCCCCCCGAACATTAATCCATTCATGAGGGATTCGCCCCCATGACACAATCACCTCCCAACACTGCCACATTGGGGATCAGACTCCAACATCAGCTTTGGTGGGGGGGACAAACATCCCCAAACTGTACCACAGATACAATGACATATTCCTGTGTCTGTAACATCCTACCTCATTGAGTTTTTATGAGGAATGAGTATTACATTTTACTAAATTGATTTTTAGGCACGTATTTGTATGATCACATGGTTTTTCTCCTTTGACCTATTAATGTGGGGGCATTCTTAGTATTGTGCTATTTCTGGAGTATAACGTGCCTGCGGCGGCCGTTGCAGTCCCTCGGTGCAGTGCGCGTGCGCCGCGGCGGCCGGGGGCGGGGCTGCGCCGTCCGGTTCCGGCTGGTGCCGGCTGGAGCGGGAGGGAGCAACGGATGATCCTGGCCGTTGGGGGCCTGCAGACCGCGGCCTCGGTGGCCGGCAGAGTGCTTGTGATTTCACGTGTTTTTGCTGGACTTGTAAAAGAGACACTTGGGTGGTGGATGAACAAGAACACTGACATTCTGTGAAAAGTTTCATTGGAGAATACTGAATTTTCACCCTAGTCCGGCAGCTCTGCTCCTCACTTAAATACTGATGAACGAAGACCCCAGGGGGGAAGACACCTGGCTAGCGGCCTAGAGCTGATGCAGGACATCCTGGAGAATCTGCAAACATGATGAAGAGGACATCTCACAAAAAACATCGGAGCAGTGTGGGCCCCAGCAAGCCTGCTTCCCAGCCCCTGCGGGACATGGTAGGCTGCAGGATTCAGCACGAGTGGGAAGAGGGCAATGGCTTCGTCACCCAGTGGAAAGGAACCATTCTGGACCAGGTGCCTGTAAATCCTTCTTTGTATTTTATAAAGTACGACGGATTGGACTGTGTTTATGGACTAGAACTTTACGAAGATGAAAGAGTTTCTGCGCTCAAAATCCTGCCTGATAGAGTTGCAACATCTCGAATCAGTGATGCACACTTAGCAGACGCGATGATTGGCAGAGCGGTGGAGCATATGTTTGAGAGAGAGGACGGTTCTGAAGACGAGTGGAAGGGAATGGTCTTAGCACGCGCACCTGTCATGAACACGTGGTTTTACATTACCTATGAGAAAGACCCTGTCCTGTACATGTACCAGCTCTTAGATGATTACAGAGAAGGCGATCTCCGCATTATCCCTGATTGCGATGATTCATCTACAGCAGGAAGGGCAGCAGCAGTAGTTGTGGACGGCCTGGTAGGCAAACAACTGGAATATGTCAAAGAAGATGGCTCGAAAAGGACTGGCACGGTCATTTATCAAGTAGAAGCCAGACCATCTGTGTACTTCATCAAGTTTGAAGACGATTTCCATATTTATGTCTATAATTTGGTGAAAACATCCTAGATGTCATCATGAACTTTGCCAAATTTGTGGAGCTGTTAAATGTATAATTTGTAGACATAAAGACTTGATTGCTTTCCAGTTTAATAAAAGCTTAAATGTCCCTGCAAACCCACAATCTCTGCCAGCAGAACTGGTTTTGTTTTGAATAGTACAGATTGACGTGAGCACAAAGCATTTTGTGTGGGGAGGACTGCTTCTTAAGAAGTCTGTCTGTCTGGAGGGGAATTACAGGGAAGTTTGGTAAAAGTTAAGCTAGTGTCATAGTCATTTAAAACTGTAATAGATCCTAACCATTTCCCCTTCACTCCAACACTCTTATTCTGCTGCCTCAATGCAAGCGTAGTTTGGTATTTTTGTTATTGCCTTTTTTGAGATATATGTATATCTACTTACCTATCTATATATCTGTGTGCATACATATATAATGTATATACACACACAGATACATGTGTACACACACACACACACACACACACACCATTGGCAGTCTTTTCTTTGTGGATTGGGATGGGGGTGATATAAATTTCTCCAGTTTAATAGGAGTGCTTGACCCAAGTCAATCATATTTATGATATTACTGCTCTTTACTTAAAATTAAATTTGGGCACAGGAAGCACATAGGAAAGTTCAGTTTGTTCAGAAATCAGAAGTTCACAGTACCTTTTCAGTATGGAGGCTTTAAACCATAAGTCCAAATATGAATTACTGGTTAATGACCCACATTAGAATTTTACAAACTGGTGAGAAATCTGGGTAAAAGGCTGCCTTTAATTCTTAGCTTTGTAAATTTCTTTGTTTACATTTTAATTATAAATACTTTTTAGCAAAACCCAGGTTCTTGGTCTGCACAGTGTAACGTAGGTGTGTTTTGGATGGCACATCTGGTCCGTTATTTATATAAATCAGTAACCTGGATATTAGTACATGGATCTAAAAGGCAACAGTACATCAGTGGTTTGTGTGTATGTGGTAAGTTCCTGGAAGAAAACAGTGCTTTTATATTAGAAACGTAAATTTTAAGAATGGTCTTGTTGCCATCTAACAAATTCTCTGGGACTTTTTAATTTTTATTAGTATTATTATTACTGATTGTGATTATAGTCAGAAGGCCTCTTCTCCCTCCCCTCTCTCCCACATCTCCCCAACCTGGGAGCTTTTCCCCACAAAGAATGTCTAGACAAATAATAGCTTGCTCTCTTGAAGAAAAAAAAAAGTATTAATCTTTTTAAAAAATTTTTTAATTGACATATTGATTGTACATATTTATGGGGTACAGAGTTATATTTTGGTACATGTATAACATACAATGTGTGATGATCAAGGGTAACCCTTAATACACTGCTGGATTCTCTTTGCTAAGTTTTTGTCAGGTTTTGAAGTCAGTGCTATTTAGATTTTCTGAAAAGAACTGGAAAGATTTACTTCTTTCTCTATGCTCTGAAACAGGTAACACTGGAGTTATCACTTCCTTGAAAATTAAAACGATCCATACATGGATCCATGTAGGCCAGGTGTCTTTTTTCAGGAGCAACTATTTGCAACTTTTACTATTGCTGTCAAGGTTATTGATCATTTTTCTCTTATATCATTCTGAATTTCCTAAAAAAATTTTCATTTTATCCAGGCTTTCCAACTTACTAACATAGAGCCGTACATCATATTCTTTTATTTTTGTTTTATACAACATTATTTTTTTTTTTTTTTTTTATGAGATGACCGGTAAGGGGATCTTAACCCTTGATTTGGTGTTATCAGCACCACGCTCAGCCAGCGAGCGAACCGGCCATCCCTATATGGGATCCGAACCCGGGGCCTTGGTGTTATCAGCACCGCACTCTCCCAAGTGAGCCACCGGGCCGGCCCTTTTTTATGAGATGACCGGTAAGGGGATCTAACCCTTGATTTGGTGTTATCAGCACCACGCTCCGCCAGCGAGCGAACCCGCCATCCCTATCTGGGATCCGAACCCGGGGCCTTGGTGTTATCAGCACCGCACTCTCCCAAGTGAGCCACCGGGCCGGCCCTATACAACATTATTTTTAATGTCTGCATAATATTCTACCATAGTATGCCATAATTCATGTAACCAGTTTTACATTTTACTAGCAATTTTAGGTAGTTGCTAACTGATAAATAAACCAGTTTTTTTTCTTCTTGAGTTTTACTGCCAACTCTGCCCCATGTGCTGTTGAGAGGAATTAACAAAGGGATCTGAACTTTGGATTCAAATCTTGGCTCTTCCACTTAACAGGTGGAGATCTTGGAGAAATGAGATTAACTCTATACTTAGTTTTCTCTTCTGGAGAGTGGAGATAATGATAGTAACTCCTGTCTCAGCCAGGGTTTAGTACAAGAAACAGAAACTGCTCTAGGTATTTTAGCAGAAAGGGATTTAATAGAGGGAGCTGTATACTTAAACAATTGTTGGAAGGACTGAAGGAGCAATCACTAGTCTGGACCTCCTTGAATGATTCTGTATCACAGAACTGAACACACAGGCGAGCTGTTACCTCGGAAGCCACCACCATAGGAACTACTGAATTTAAGGACACACAACTGACATGTCGTGTTGCCACTGCTTCTGCTTCAAGTGTCCAGAAAGCTGGAGAAGGACTATAATCCTGCTGCAGAAAAACCTCACATCTCCACACCCTTGCTTGCCAGAATGAAACTTCCAAAAGGGGAAGGAAGTGGCCTCTCCCTCATTTCCACTTTCCCAAACTCATGCAAGTACTGATAACTAGTGACACCTAATTTACATGCAAAACCCGAGCTCCAAAGGCATCTGAGAAACACAGTTTCCAGCTTTCTAGCATAGAGGTTGAGCAAACCAATCCACAGTATCCACCACCATATCCTTCATAAGATTGTTGTGAAGATTAAATAATTCATGTGCATGCCTGGTATAGAATATGATGTAATAGATGACATTTATTATTATTTATTAGGAGCAAATCGTGTGCCAGAAACTATGCTTATTTACTAGGGATAGAAAAATTAATGTTGATTCTTTGCTGTCCTCAAAATATTCCCAGTGTAAATAAGAGGTAGATATTAAAGAAATAATTACATCAAACAAAAAAAAAGTGTTATGGAAAGGGAGAGGACCAAGTAACTCTGAAGAATATGAGATAATTCATTTATTCATTCACTAAAAAGTGGATTTATTGACGTAACTCATATGGGCCAGGCCTATTGCTTGGAGCTGGGGTGGAGAAGCAAGTGAACCAGAGGGATGTTGTCCCTGCTCGGTGGTGTATACATGTGTTCAGTGTGGGGAGTGAAGACTGTGGAGAAGTCAGAGGGAAGACTTCCCGGAAGAGGAAACATTTGGGCTTTTGGCAAAGAAGGGAAAGAAGGCAAGTTCAGAATCATAGGACGACAGACATACAAAGAATTTTAGACGTTAGCTTGGGGGTTTTCCTAAAGTGTGTTCCACAGAACATTAGTCTCCAGAGTGGCTCCTTAAAAAACACTTCTGGAGTTAAGGCACCATTTAGAGATCATGATGCTGGTCAGCACATTAAAATGTTGACAAGGTTTACAGTAAAACATCATTAACTTTTAAACTCAGCATATGTTATATTTTTGACCATGGAAGCCTTCTGCGATGTAAAATATAATTGCATAGAGCACACTATGCTAAACAAAGTCCCAGGGTGGTCAACCACTTCATTCCTTGGGTGGCAAATGAAGCATAGAGAGAGAAAGGTTTGCACTACTACACTATAGGCTCCAAGAAGTCAGGGACTGTATTTTTCTCCAGCACCTTTATTTCCCCAGTAATTAACCCAGTACTTGGCACACAGTAGATGGGCAAAAAACATTTAGGAGGAAAAATTGATGAATCAAGGAGCTAGTGATCTAGAAGAGAACTCCTATCTCAACTCTCAGACTTAGACTTGTATTAATATATACCTCTCAACTAATGGGAAAATATTTCCAAAAAGACATAAATTCTCCCCATGAGGGTTATGCAGAGCCTTTTTCATCTTAGGTAGGGTTGCCAGATAAAATGCAGGATGCATGCAATATTTGGAACATACTTATACCCCCAAAATTATTTATTATCTTTCTGAAATTCAAATTTAACTGGGTGTCCTATATTTTTATTTGCTAAATCTGTCAACCCTACTCTTGGGGGAACAATATGGAAACCTTTCTACTTGCTCTTGTTACTTGCTAATCACCTTGAAAAGCGATTCATAAACAGATGTATGTTCTGCTTTCATGTATATCACAGGGTCAATCTTTTAAAGTGGGTCTAAGAAGATAAACTGATTATGTACAACTTAGTTTCTTTCAAATTCCTGCTGAGAGGGAAAGCTTTTTTGTAAACAGGGAAGTGACAAAGCATTTGTTTCATCAGCTTGGCTCCAGCACGTATAAATGCCCAGTGAATTCTTCCCCAGGGCGCCCCGTTGGTTATAACTCACCCATAGGAGAAGCTCGGGCACAGATGCACGTGAAGGAACGGGGAAGACAAACTTCTAATCAACGAGGCTGTTTAGACTTCACACAGGGAGGACACCTGCTGTTACACATCCCGAGCCAGGTCTGTGTTTCCAAATGGTGATACTTTTAGCCACACAATTCCCCGAGCGTGGATCAGGTGATTCCTTCATTTTGTATGGGGAAGACCTGGATATAGATAACAAATTGTAGTGCTCTTAAAAAGCTCTCTTGTTCCCCATCCATCCATCCATCTTTGTCCTGTCCCACAAAGATGCACTGAGACCTCTCACAAACCATCCATTATTACTTTGCCAGGGGAATAGTGACCTTAAGACAATTAAACAATTAAAAAGGAGCAGTAAAAAAAAAAAAAAAAAAAAACCAAGTCCAAATAAAAAGCCTTCTTCTTTGCCCTTTATGCTGTTGGTTGCTAAGGCTGTTCACTTTGCTTTCATCTTCACTTTGGGAGTGAATTACATGTGTTTTTGTAAACCCAAACTTAAAACCCAGCATTTCTTTAGATGGCTTTTTGTACTGCACTCTTTTATGAGGGTTATTTCTCACGGTGCTCTAGGGTGATTCTGCTTCTGCAGAGAAGAGCAATGACTTGCTTCAAGTATTGATTAATTTCACTTTTATTTGTTAGTTTGCTCATTTCACAAACATTCATAAAATACAGTGTGCCAGGAACTGTGTGTAAGGCACAGGTGAAACAGCGATAAATACCGCACAGTCCATGTGCTTAAGAAGCTGACAGGTTAAACAAATATTTACAACTCAGTGTGGTAAGTCAATGAGGTAACATGGGTACGCAGGTGCTGCAGAGGGGGCAGAGCGATCAGCTCCACCTGTGAGAAGTGGGGGGAAGAAAGCTGCACAGAGATTTATGAGCTGAATCCTGAGGAAAAATACGCATTTTCTAAGTGTACAGAGGGCAGATGGGAACCTCTAGCAAAGACAAGGAAATAGGAAGCAGTATAACTTGTTCAGAGAGAGGCCTCTGCAGGCTAAAGATGATCCATTGGGATCCAGAAAGAAAACAGCATTTCCTACACTTATCTTTATTAAAAATAAACTTTACTAATATTCAGTGTATGATTTACAGTTGGGCATGTATAATTTATCAATAAGTATCAATAATAGTTTGGTGGGTACCTTGCTCAAAAATGCTTTACCAAAAGGGTGCGCTCATGGTCAAACTAATTTGACTACCGCTGCTGGAGTGGTAGAATTAGGGGTTTAATTCATGTTGGGAAAATATAGGAAAATGGTCAGGGCCCCTCAGATGTTCAGAATCTTGCTGAGCATTTGCTGTAAATATCCACATGCACCCAGGTGTTCCTTGGTTATTGTCTAATGTAATTGCACATGTGCACCCAGGTGTCCTGGGTCGTGGACTTAAGTACAAAGGAGGAGTGGTTCTGCTCCATGGTGCCTCTTTCCCCTGGGATGCCCCTGGGTGAACCACGGGGATGCTGTTACTGTTGCTGCCAGTGCCCCCAGGATGCCCTGAGAGGCCACTACTGCTACTGCTGCTGCTGCTACTGCTAAGGACTGAGCTAGTGTCATCTGCCAATGGCTCCCAGGATCTTTCCCAATTACCTAGTGTGGACCTGCGTGTGCGGGGTCTGTGACCCAGCATGGCATGTGAGGAGTCTGCTGACCCAGTCTGTACAACGGGTTTGAAGGGTCTGTGAGCCCTAGTTCTGACAATTGCTTTAGCTATACAATTCATGGCCCCCAACTCAGGCTGCAGCAGCACCAACAGGAATCTATATAATTATGTTTCTTTTAGTCTAGGGTATCTCAAGATATGGTCATGGATATAGAATGCCTAGAATGCTTGTTTTTTAAAAAAGCTAACTCCCAGGTTTATCCCAGATCAATAGAATCAGCATTTTTCAGGAAGAGGGCCCAGGAAACTCTAACAAACTCCCCAGGTGATGCTTATTGTCTTAGTCTGCTTGGGTTGCCACAACAAAATACCACAGATTGGTGGTTTCAACAACAGACATTTTATCACAATTCTGGAGGCTGAAGTTCAAGATCAAGGTTTCTGCAGGGTTCAGTTCCTGGTGAGGGCTCTCCTGGCTTGCAGATGGCTGCCTTTTTCCTGTGTCCTCCCATACTGGAAGGAGAAGGCTCTGGTGCATCTTCCTCTTCTTATAAGGGCACCAATTCTATCAAATAAGGGCTCTACCCTTATGACCTCATTTAACATTCACCACCGCCTTAAAAGCCCAATTTTGAAACAGTCACACGGTAGGTTGGAAGCAGTTAGGGCTTCAACATATGAATTTTGGGGGGACACAATTCAGTCCATAGCACTTATATTCACTGAAGTGTGAGGACCACTGCTCTAGTTTAACCAATAAAGAAACAATGAGGCCAGTGATAGCTTCTGATGTTCTGGAATCTGTACCGAGCAGAAGTGCCACAGAAATGTGGGATTTCAAACTCTTCCCCTTGCCTTCCAGACTAGTGCCAGCCAACAAGAAGTGCAATGGGATTCCCAAATGAGAATCACATATGCAATTTAAGTTTTCTAACAGCCACATTGAAAAAAAGTAAAAAGAAACAGGTGAAATTACTTTTAATAAGTACTTAGTTAAATTCAATGCAATAAAAAATACTATATTATCATTTCAACATAAAATCAACATAAAATATTGTTAAGATTTTACAATTTTTGTATATCTTTGAAATCCCGTGTGTCATATTTTATACTTTTATTTTAGCCTGTCAATTCAAACTAGCCAGATTTCAAGTGCTCAGTGGCTACGTGTAGCTAGTGGCTACTTACTGTATTGGACAGTCTGTGCTAGACTATTTCAATCCTCAATTTGGTGCCTGGGGAGGCAGAGCAGACAAGGTGTGTTGTGTAATATGCTGAACAAGTAGCATCATTTCTAAGAAAGGCTTAATGATTATGATGAGTCCTGAAATGTTTGTGTTAACATGACTCTCTAACCATCAGCTGAAGATGTCACATTTAAGCAGAGGACAGAAGCTGACGGCTCTTCCTAGCAGTTGAAGAAACTGTCACCATACAATGTTCTGTTTACCGTTTATATAAGAAATCCCGAGCTGCCAGAGCCGGCTGATGCCTGAGCCATGCTGACTTGATGAGAGTTTGCCCTTAAATTAAAACTGAGCTGCCTTTGATTTATCACCCTCAGCTGTCACTTCTCACCTTCACTGAACCTTTCCCAAGACCACAATAAGTGTCACTTCAAAGGTTCAGAACCAAATTTCAACTGTGAAGAGCACATTAGTCCTAAAACAGACTCTTTCAAGTAAAATAGAATTTGCTGTCAGTGTTGGGGCTGGGGAGAGGGTATGGAGAAAGTTCCTTGAATTCTATATAATGAAGGAAGCATCAGGCTAATCATGAGGTTAACTTTATCCATATGTCAAGGTCAAGTTCGGAATCTTCAGGGGTTACAGTTGTGTTATTGGTACTGCACTGTGTCTTGGGATCCCAGTGGGGCTTAAGAGCTTCTAGTTACCTTGAAAACAACAAATTCTGGTTCTGTTGGAGGAACGTGGGGGTATTGGGCTAGAAAAGAGAAAGCTTGGTGGGGAGGGCTTTTTGGAAGAGAAATTGGATTTATTCTATATAGTCAAAAAGGGCATAATTAGAACACATCTTAAGTGCAATATAAAGATGACATTTTTAAATGAAATTGTGACATCATGAAGAAGACACAGACATCAAATTGCATTTCTCTAAGAAAATATTTGAGTACCTACTTTAGGTTAAGCATTGTCACGTATTATTTCAACTGAATTTCACAACATTTCTGTAAGGTATTATTTTTCTAGATGAAAAAATTGAGATTCAAAGAGATTCAGTGTCTTCAGGAATAGGCTGCTCCTGGGCGGGGGTGGGGCCTCCCAGCCACCAGGCGTGTTGAAGCAGAGAGGCGCAGCACCATCTCCATGAACTGGGAATTGTCAGTCATCTTGACAAGCTCATAATTGCTACTCTCTGCTTATTTTGTGATAGAAATACTGCAAATTTTGATTTATACATTAAAATGATCTGGCCAAAGAGGCATGTGGACCAAGTAATGGTTTTCAAACTCTTTAAGAAGGGAAATTCTTTTTCTTTTCCCCCGATGAAACTTCAGCAGTAGGAGACAGGTGTTCCCCCCCCCCCATAACCTCCCCTTCATTTGTCTGGGGTTGGGTACGATGAGGTTCCGCTGTCTGCTGGTCACTTCCCCTGAAGGTGGCACCTGAGTCTTCTCAGAATCCCAAGGGTTTAGAAGCTCAATTCTAAAACAGTGAGGTAGAGTTTGGAATTTAGACATTAAGTACATGAATATAAACCTGATTAATTGCTTATTTTTGTTAATGGATAGTAATAATGATCACTGGGCACTGTACCAAGCTCTTTACATATAATTTTCATTTGATCTCCACAACCCTACGTTGTAGGTATCATTATTTTCCACATTATACTATGAAAAAAACCAAGGTTCAGAGAGCTCAGTAACTTGCCCAAAGTTGTAAGAAAGGGGTGGAGGTGAAATGTGATCATGGTTTGTCTTGTTCCAAAGCCTTCTGCCTCCAAGAAGAAATGTGTCTTTCATGCAGGCAATTGCTAGCAGCAGCTATATCTTCTATTTTCCTGAGTTTTCTACATCCAATTGCTATAAGTCTAGAAAAGGACAGAAAATAGATGCGTTGGTAATGGCTGTCTGGAGCCTGGGACCGAGTAAAATTCTAGGACTTCATGCGGGCTCAGCCTCAATGGATGCTGTGGGCGGTGGGGGAGATGAGGATCAGAAACACCAAGGATTTGCAATTCCTAGCCTCGTCCATTACTGTGTATGCTGATTACGTTAAATTTTTGGTAAAAATTTAAGCCCACTTTAGATAATAAAGGTAACTTTCTGAAGCAATAGTCCACTTCCCCACTGTATTGCTAGGGCTAGGGCTCACGGACCCTTCAAGCCTGTTGTACAGACTGGGTCACCAGACCCCTCACATACAGGTCCATAAGCTAGGTAATTGAGAAAGATCCTGGGATCTGTCAGCAGACGACATGAGCTCAGGGCTCAGCTTCCTCAGCAGCAGCAGTGGTGGCCTCCCGGAGGGTCCTGGGGACCCTGGGAGCCACAGCTTGCAGCAACAGCCTCCAGCAGCAATAGTGGTCTCCCCACAGCCCTCCCACCCCCAGCCCCGGGCATCCTGGGGTTGGTAGGTGCTGTGGATCAGAGCTACTCATCCTTTATACTCAAGTCTAATAACCCAGAACACCTGGGTGCAAGTCAGGCAACTCAGGAACACCTGGGCACGTGTGCATATTTACATGGAATGCTCCACAAGATTCTGAATATCTGAGGGGCCCTGACCATTCTTCTATATTTTCCCTACACCCACCTTTGAGGAGGCTAACTTTCTATATAGTGATTAAAAAATTCTCCATTCTACCCTCATTTCCTTCAGGATATGGAATACAGAGATCTGAGTTTCACCCCTAGGAGATAGTATGCTCAGGTTAAATCCTTTGCATCTATTCTCCATGAAGAGTAATGAACAGTTGCCACAGAGATCATGTGGCCCACAAAACTTAAAGGAGTCACTCTCTGGCCCTTTAAGAAAATGTTCGACAACCCTTGGTCTGGGCTGAATTTAAGAGAAAATTAATGATTTGGAAGACAGAGTGTAAAGCTATACGACCATTGTATTGCTAAGTGACTCACCACAATTGTCGGGTTACACTAATAGCTACTATTGTTAAAGCAATTCATAACTAAAGCCAAAATGTTTCATTATTTTAGTTACGCTGGGTCACAAACCCTTCACATGCTGGTCCACGCTAGGTAATTGGGAAAGATCCTGGGAGCCATTGGCAGATGACACGAGCTCAGTCCTCAACAGTAGCAACAGAAGCAGCAGAAGCAGCAGCAGTGGCCTCTCGGGGCATCCTAGGGGCACTGGTAGCAACAGCTTGCAGCAACAGCCTCCAGCACAGTAGCAGCTTCCCCATGCGCCCCCTAGGGGCATCCCAGGGGTGGGGGGCCCTGTGGATCAGAGCCACTCATCCTTTATACTTAAGTCCATATCCCAGGACACCTGGGTGCTCAGGTGCAATTACATTAGACAGTCAAGGAACACCTGGGTGCACGTACATATTTATGTCAAATGCCTGGCAAGATTCTGAACATCTGAGGAGCCCTGACCATTTTCCTTCACTTTCCCTATAATCCACCCCTTCAGGGTCCCTTGCCATACAATCTATGCGTTCAGAATCTTCCACGATGTTCCCTTAGCGAGGATAACTGACCCTCTCATTCACATATTACACATTCCATCCCAACAGTCCCAAAAGTCTTAAGCTTGTTGCAGCATCAACTCAAAAGTCCAAAGTCTCATCTGAGACCAAAGGCAAAACTCCTTCCAGCTGTGAACCTGTAAATCAAAGACAAATTTATCTACTTCCAAGATAACAGTGGGACAGACATTGGGTACACATTCCCATTCCAAAAGGGAGGAATAGACAAGAAAGGAAAGTCAGGCCCCAAACAAATCTGAAATCCAAAGAGGGCAAACATTAAACACAAGGGGGCATCTGGGCCCCAAAGCATTGGGCAGCCTTGCTCCTACAGCTCTGCCAGGTGCAGCCCATTGAGCTGCCCTGATGCCTGTGGCTTTTCCAAGCTAGTGCTGCATGTTGCCAGCAGCCCCACAGTTCTGGGCTCCCGGTGGCAGTCCTGCTGTCCTGGCTCCACTAGACATTTCCCCAGTAAGGACTTTCTGTGAGGCTCTGACCCCACTTTTCTGCTCCACATTGCTCTGTAGATGACCTCCGCAGCAGCTCCACCCCTGCAGCAGATCTCTGCCTGAGTCCCCGAGCTTTTTCATACATCTTCTGAATTCTGGGTGGAGGCTGCTACACCTCCACTGCTCTCAAATTTTGCCAGCCTGCAAACTTAACATGACATAGATACCACCAAGGTTTCTGGTTTGTACTGTCCAGAGCTCCTGCACGAATCACACTTGGGACCACCTGAGGCAGGGCTGCTCCAATTGGAGCAGCTGAAATGCCAGGAGCAGTTTTCTGAGGGCAGCAGAGCCTCAAGTCTGCCTTCTGGAGAAACTCAGTTCTCCTAGGCCTCAGGTGCTGTGATGGGAGGGGCACTCTCCCAAACTTCTGAAATGCCCTCCCATAAATGGTCTTTCTCCCATTGTCTTGGCTATTAGCATCTAGTTGCCCCCTCCCAGCTCCTGAACTACTTGAGTCAGCTCAGCTTACACCACCTATTTACTCAGTGTTGGGCAGTTCTCCAGTTTTTGCCTCACATTTTGAACAGCTGCATTCGTCCAGTCCATCAAGGAGTGGCTGCCCTGTCCCTGTGCATATGCAGCTATCCTGTTACTGCTGCCACAGGGACAGGCATGTGGTAACAATGACTAACTTTTCCACCTTTTCACCAGGTGAAAACATACTTGAAATTCTGCAGGGGCCACCCTTCCCTGGGTCATCTGCCCATCTGCATGTGGCACTCTTTTCTTGGGTTTATACAGCAACCGGTGAGCCATTGGGCTTAAGTTGCACCCTCTGAGCCTTCTTGGGTTTAAGTGGCACCTGGCAAGCCATTTGCCTTTGGACAAACGCAACATGTGTAACTGGTGTGTCCTGTACAGTGGAACTCGAATTTCGCACGAGACAGATGGATGAAACCAACCTGTACAAAGTTGTAAAAGGTTTTTATTTAAATTAGTCCTTCCCATTTTCATGAATGATAATGTATGCCATGGCAGAGTCTAAATTCTCTTCTCTATGTGCATTTAGAAGCTTTTGCTAGATTTGCTAGTCTACAATTAGTATGTCTATTATCAATTTTTTGCTAAGATGTATCTCACAGTGTCCATGAAAGAATATGTTCAGAATTCAGTTCTAAAATGGGTATTGGTTTTTCTTCTGTTCTACCAGCGAAGGTATTGTGACTAGAGCTACCTGCCATCTCTTGGGGCAAGAGGGGGAGCATAAATATCTATGTGATACAGACATGTAATGAAATATTAATGGCTAATATTATTGAGGAGTTACTATGTGTAAAGCTACAGGATTACGCCAGTTGGTGAGTAAGACAAATCATAACTAAAGCCAAAATGTTTCATTATTTTAGTTATACTAAGTTTCCATTTATACTGTCAGAGCTAGGGCTCAGACCCTTCAAACCCCTTGTACAGACTGGGTCACCAGACTCCTCACACACAGGTCCATGGTAGGTAATTGGGAAAGATTCAGGGGGCCGTTGGCAGATACAGAAGCTCAGTCCTCAGCAGCAGCTTCCAGCAACAGCAGTGGCAGCCTTTCAGGGCATCCCAGGGGCACTGGCGGCAGCAGTAGCAGCCTCCCCCTATCCTCCCGAGGGTGGGGGGTGCTGTGGATCAGAGCCACTCATCCTTTATATGTAAGTCATAACCCAGGACACCTGGGTGCACATGTGCAATTACATTAGACAATAACCAAGGAACACCTGGGCACACGTGCATATTTACATCAAATGCTCAGCAAGATTCTGAACATCTGAGGGACCCTGACTATTTTCCTATATTTTCCCAACACTATGTAACAGGAATTGCTTTAAGGGCTTTATGAGTCTCAACTCTTGTTCCTAATATAATCTCCCATAGTGTAGATACTGTTATTATCCCCACTTTATAGAAGAGGAAGCAGTGATATTACTTGCCCAGGTTGCACAAGCAGTAAGTGGTCGAGTCAGGATTTGAACTGGGCAGTCCAACACAAAAGACGATGAGCCTGTTTCTTGATATAGCACAACATAATTTTTTCCTACCTTACTGGAAACCAAGCACCCTGGGAAGGATTATTGGAGCTTAGACTTGTACTGTCCAATATGCAGCCATGTGTGGCTACTGAGCACTCGAAATGTGGCTAGTCCAAGTTGAACTATGCTGTAAGGATAAAATACATCCCAGATTTTGAAGACTTAGTATGAGAAAAAGAATGCAAAATATGTCATTTGTAATTATTTTTTATATTAGTCAAATGTTGAAAAACTTTTAGATATACGATTATTAGGATAAATAAGATGTATGGTTGATAATTTCACCTTTTTACTTTTTAAAATGTGACTTCTAAAAAATTTAAAATTACATATGTGGCTTGCCTTTGTGGCTAGCAATTCTACTGGACAGCGCTGGCCTAGACAGTTTGCTCATTCATTTGTTTGCTCATTCATTCATTCAACCAATAGCTGCAACAGTGGCTAGACTCAGGACGTAGCAGTTAAGAAGACAGACTTGGCTGCTGTTCTCAAGTAGCTCAACACTCTGGAAAGGCAGGTGGGAACAGACCGTAAAGAATAATTACGTAAGTAAGTAATTACCATCATTAAGTGTGAAAAGGGAGAAGGGGATAACTAGGAGAGATTTCACTAAGAGCACCTAACCCTTGGAGGCTGTAGTGTATTGAATTATGTCCCCCAAAACTCACTGAAGCTTGAATTGTGTCCCCCAAGTTTTATGTATCAGAAACGTGGCCCCCACTGTGATCGTTAAGAGGGTAGGAAATCCTATTACAGTAATTGAAATGTGGAGCCTTGAAGAGGTGATTGGATTGCAGGACCATCCCGCAGTGAATGGATTAATAATGGTGGTCAGGGGTGTGGTTCTGAGGGCTTTAAAGAAGAGGAGAGTCTATCTTGCTCTTTCTGCTTCCACTGTCTTGCAATGTGAGACCCCTGGGTCACTGTTGCCACCACCAGCTGGGCTTTGGACTTCCCAGCCTCAGAAACTGTAAGCAATAAATTTCATTTTCTTTCTAAATTACCTAGTTCCAGGTATTTTATTATAAGCAACAGAAACGGACTAACATAGGGGCCATTCAGCAAACATTATTCATTCAATAAATATCTGTTGAGTGAATGGATGAGCAGCTTGCCTGAAGAAATCACTTTCAGATAGAATTCTGAAGAATTAGGAGCGTGTCAGGTGAAATATTGGTAGCTTCTGCTGTGCCACAGGCCCCGCCACGCTGGGTGGCTCTGGCAGCACTCGGCTGTGCGTCAGGGACATTTGCCTCGGTCGGGTTTCAGTTGCTCAGTCATGCCCACGAGTGTCAAGGGGTGGGCAGAGGCCTGGGGAGCCGTGTTCCTTGGTGTGGAGCGGAGTGGTCCTCAGGAACCGGGGCGGCTCAGGGAGACGGGCAGGACGGGCCCCAGCATCACACGCCAGCACCGCGGGCCTCGGTTTCCCCCGCGCGGAGGCTGCGCTGCTCCCGTCCCTTCCTCCTCGCCCCGCCAGGTTTGCCTCTGCAGCGTTTGCCTTTATTGCACAATCCGTTCAACAGGCTTTTATTTTGCTGTAGTTTCTGTGCAGTGTAAATGAGATCTCCAGTAGGGAGAATGAGTTTTAAATCTTCTGTGACCCTGGAGTACAGCACATTCTGAATTTCTTCCCCTGAGCAGTTTGCATTTTGGTGGCAAGTTACAGTGGAGCGCTTCTACTCGTCAGTAACGGCGCAGCAGCGCAGGAGGCCAGAGAGGCTGGCACCGGGGGGCTGAAGTTTGCGGTCACTAGCCCAAAGTGGGGGCAGGGGGAGTCGAAGCTGGGCCTGGGGACAGAGGGCTGCTTTAGGCAGCCTGGGAGGAATGTTGGGTACTCGTCCTGGGGAGTTTATCTTGGATGGGTCGCCTTCAGTTTTTTTGCAGATCTGACCCCGGGTTGCCAAGCTACCCAGAAAACAATAAAACCACCACAACCCAGCTGGGGATGATTCTACTGGGTTCTGAGCCTGTGTATATCTCACCTGGTTCTTATACTGGGCTTAAACAAAAAGAGGTTTATCCCCAGGTGGGTTCCTATTTCAGCAGGGAAATTAGGCCCTGTACTCTGAATATACTGGGCACCTTCAGATACTTGTTAAATCAATGAATAAGACTTTGCAGTGAGGAATACCATTTCTAGTTAATTTGCCACACATGTACTACCTGGGCAGGAAGTCAAGCCAGCAAAGCATTATAATGTGGTTTGGTAAACACTGTGTAGGTTTGTTCTAAGATTGTCCTAAAAACTCAACTGAGTCTTAGTTGGACTAGTTGTCTCTGAAGTCTCTTCCTGCTCTAAGGTTCTGTGATTCTTTGAAGTATGCCTGGTTGGGGACAGGTTTCTGACCTGGAGGAGGGTTAGATACAAGGCTTTGTGTCTGCCTAGTGGTGACTATTGCTTCCTTACAGCAGGGTGTTTCAGCCTCAGCACTATTGACATTTGGGACTGGATAATTCTTTGTGGTAGGTGCTGTGCATTGTAGGATGTTAAGCAACACCCCTAGCCTCTACCCACTGGATGTCAGTGGCACCTGCCTCCCCCTACAAGTGGTGAGAAGCAAAGATGCTTCCAGACAATGTCTCCCGGGGAAGGAGGAGACGAAATTGCCTCTGAGAACCACTGGTCTATAGAAATAAAGAGAGTGAAAAAGGACGTTATGCAAAGGCAATTTCTACTGGAATATACCATACAGCATGCAGATTTATGGATTTATCTTCCCAATGCACTTTGTTTAGCACACGTTAAAATTGACTGACCTCTTTTAGTGCTGGGGTGGGGGACTTGGGGAGAGGAGAGCTCCCACAGCACAGCGTGGCTCTGGAGGTGGCTAATGACACAGATGATGTCTGGCCCAGTGCCTTATCCTTCTGTCCACACCTCCCTCCTCTATTCTGTGTGCAGGGCAGTGCTAGCTCAATGTCTGCTAAGATCACCTAGGAGGCTTTGAAAAAATTACCTCTCAGGCTTCACTGCCAGGATTCCCATTTAATTGGTGGCAGCTGGTGACTGGGCATCAGTATTTTTCTAAAGCTTCTCAAGTGATTCGACTGTGCTGCCCAGGGCTGAAAGTCCCTGGTGTGGTAGGGGGCATGGGCTTTGCAGTGGGACACATCTGGCTTCTGTCTCAGCTGGCCAAACTTCTCTGAGTTTACTTGTTGATGAAACTGGGACTAATAATAGCTCCCTCCCAAGCTGTGGCAACAAGTGTTGCTTTTGAAGAAAGGTCTTATTGTGAGGTGCTTAAGTGCTCAATAAATCCCCTCTCCTTTCGGGCCCTGCTTCCCTTATCTACTTCCTCTCTTCCTGTCTCTTCCTTCTGGGGCTGAGCCAGGATGTCAGGCCTCTTTTTGTTGTCTCCATGTAGCTGATGTGGGGTTGCCTTTCTTGACTCCCTATGGAGCCACTTCTGTTCACTGCACCTGAAAAGAACCAGTTTCTGCACATTTGGGGGGCATTTGGCCACTGTAGGGGCTCAGAGGGATCTCCCAGCTTATTCCTAGAGAAGGTGACTTCAGGGGCCAGCAGTGATCGCCAGGGCAACCAGGAAAACACATTCCTGGCCAGGGGTGCGTCTTTAAACTGTCTGCTTTTTTTTTTTGTATGGGGGGTTGGGGCAGAGCCTATGCACTTAGTAAGCCTGGGTCATACAGGTCAGCTGAAGATGAGAGTGAAAAGGAGAGGTTCCATTCATTCTTTCACCCTTTTATCCTTTCACGTTGTTTTCTTTTCAAAGGGCCCCCTGCAGATGCAGACTCCCTGAATTGGAACAATGCCTTGGTTATGTTGAACTAGGGAGTGATAAATACCCTTGAAAAGAATGCCCTTGTGTATGTCTATTGGCCCTCATGGAGGCTACTGCCAGGACACAATGTTTAACCAGAAGCAAAGGGCTCCTGTGAACTTCTGGCCTGTGCCCGAGGTATAACCCCCCACCCCCCACCACTGTATCAAGCAGAAATTAATAGTCACGGATGTAGTAATGTGGAGTTGAAGCAGCCTTGTAAATAAGTACAAATGTTACAAGCTCACCAAGTTATTTCCCCAGTTCATTCACTTCCTCTGGAATGCAGTGCTTATAAAATATTTAAATGGATGTTCTTCCATGGTTTACCAGAAAAGGTAAACCTAGGAAACTGGGCAGGTAATTTTTAGCCAGAAACTATGGGTAGGTTTTTTGATTCTTCCTAAGAAACCCATTACAGACATTTCATTAGACCAGCAGTTCTCAGCCAGGGATGATTTTGCCTCCCACGGGACATGTGGCAAACCTAGAGACATTTTTGGTTGTCCTAAGTAGAGGAGGATGTCACAAATAGAAGAGGATCTGGTGAATAGAGGCCAGGAATATTGCTAAACATCTTATAATGCACAGGACCGCCCCACTTCCCCACAACAAAAAATTTTCCAGTCCAGAATGTCAATAGTGCCGAGGTTGAGAAATCTGTTAGAGAAATGAGTGTCCAGTGCTGGCACTGGGCTGTGAATTTCTGGAAGCTCTGTCCAACCAAACCCCAGTGGTCACCTACTGAGACAGCTCACTTAACCCAGGGATGGCAATGGTTAGATCTGGGCACACTTGGCCAACTGATGTGATAACTGTATTCATAACTGCTATTTCAATTAGTACCTGCTCTGTGCTGAGTCCAGAGCTGGCTCCCTGCAGACCTCATCTCACTGAATTCTCACAACGATCCTGATTGATGTAGGTGAGGGCCTGGCACTTTGGACAAATGAAATTTCCGGGCAGGCCACACAGCTAGGAAGCAAAGGAAGCCTGGGTTGTACCCAGGTCTTTTCCCTCCAGAGTCTGGATTGCCTGTTCCCAACATAACCAAAGGCAGTGGCTAAGCATCTGGTTTCTTTCATTCAGCTTTGGGACAGATTTTGTACAAGAGCTGGTCTTTCCCACCTTTCAGTAACCTGCATTTGGAGACAGTCTTTAACCTCTGTAACTTTTTCACTCTACCTTGATTTATTTCTCATGGAAAGTGATTTTGGCCAGTCCCTTTCAGAAGTAACAGCAATGCCATTCCACACAGTGGGCAGGGTAACTTGCTTGAGTTTCTCGAATTGCAGGCTAGCTAAGGAAAGTGAGTGGCCGGTCCTCGGCTTTCTCTGGATTCTTCCAAATGTTCCTCATCAGCCGGGATGCTGCTGCTCCTGTCCACATGAGCTGTGAGGTGATAGAAGCTCGGGGACCCTCCAGGCTGCCCATATCTGAGAAGACTCCTGCCACTCACTTGGCCAGGTGACTGAGGACCCTCTGAGCTCTGGAAAGGTCCTGAGTAGCCAGGCCAGGTATTTGATTCTAGGACAAGTTCCCACAAGTAGGCATGTCACACTGCTTCTTTGGGTCTTGGTGTCTGCATCTGAAAATGAGATGTACTCTATGCAACTCTTTCCACTTTTCTGTCTCTGTAATTGTGTGACGCAAGACAAGTTAGAGTTCCATCCTAAGGAATCCAAGTGGAGGGGAAAAGTCCAAAGAGATTTTCATTTATCAAATCAGAAGGGAGGCAGAAACCTCAGACTAGGGCTTCTGTGGTTAGACTTTAGGAAGCATCTGTGACCTTTTCAACCTGCCACCTTCGTTATTTTGTTTTCTTTTTATTGATGAGCAATAAAACCCTGAAAACAGGGCGGGTACTAGGGTGAAGGAGGCAGACTGATTCTGGGCCCCTCAAAAATACTAGCCCTTAGATATAAATCCATGTTCACTGCTCCTTAGAGTAACTCTCCTGGAAAAGGCTGGGGGGAACTTGAGCTTTTCTGGCTGAATACTGCTGAGTAAATGCTCAGTCTCTCTCCCCTTCTCCCAGATACATTTTGGACTGGTTTCCCCTCTTTTTCCCAATATCTGCCCCTGGTCACAGGCCCTGTCACATAGGTGAGCGTGACAGGATCCCATACTACCTGAATGCCTCTGACTGGTTGAAAGGCTACCCTGCACCCAAAGGGAGGTCCTTATTTGAAGACTGGCCAGTGAGCAAGGTCAATCAGATTCCCTCTCTGGGGGATATTTGAGTTAGGAGTCCCAGGAAGTTGCTGGTGAACAGAGAACATTAAGGCTTGAACATCCTGTTGGCTCAGGGGCTGAGATGGGCATCAGGTCAAGCTGTGGAGAAAGCCATGGAAGCCGGGTTGCGGGGACAAGTGATCCTGAGGCTTCTGAGAGAAGGAAGGCTTGCCTGTCGTGCCCAGCAGCGTTGCTGTCCCAAGTAGTACTTAGTTTGTCATCAGTGGAGTCCAAGGGTCCTCTCAGATCCTCACAATGAAGCCACAGTATATCTAGGCTGAGGTCTGTGTTCCTTGTGACTGGAGGAACCTGAGGTAGAAGACTGCGCTTTCTCCTCAGCATTTTCCCTCATCTGACTGTTCCTCAAAGAAGCAAGTAGTTCTTACTCGGCTGCACTAGGAAACTAAGGCGCCAGTCCATTTTCCAGGTGAGGCACTTGAAAGATGAAAGAAGTTCATTGAGGGTCAATATCTGCTTTCGTGACAGAAGCATGACAAGTCCGGATCAGCCATTCCCGCCCTGATTTTCTGCACAGGCCACTCCAGGGTAGGCAAACCCGTCAGACAATGCCTCTGCCTCAGTAACGTGCAGGAAGAGGCATGGTGATTGCCGGAGGCTCTAGCAGGATTTGTTTTCTGATTTGCTCTTTGCTTAAAAGTCTCTGGGGTACAAGTGGGAATTTAGATTTCATGAGGAACAGCGCATGTGTAAAATCCATTCTCTATTATTTATTTATATTAACATTTGCTTGTACATATTTGTGGGGTACAGTGAATTGTTTTATTTTTTGTTATTTTTTTCCCTTTTTGTCTTTTTTCGTGACCGGCAACGGATCGCAACCCTCAGTGTCGCGCCCGTATCGGACCGGGACTGGCAACGGGATCGCAACCCTCGGTGTTGCGTCCGCACCTCGCTCAGCCAGTGAGCGGCTGGTCTGTATGTGGGATCCGAACCCTCGGCGGGAGCGCTGCCGCACTCCCAAGCAGTGCACTGTAGCAGTGCGCCACCGGGCTGGCCCTACAGTGCATTGTTTTATTCATGCACACATTGCACAATGGTTCATTTAGGGCAGAGAGCATAGTTTTGTACCTGTTAGTACATGACCTCTCCCCCCACCATTCTTTAAAGCCCAGCTTGGAGCAGACCTGAGGCAAAATTGTGATGTCTGTGAAGTTTGCTTCTAGTTCCACTGGCCCTTGTTGCTGCTTGTCTTTCCTTTCTTTCTTTCTTCCATCTATTCCCCCAGCTCCACAGCCACTTTCCCCATCACAAAGTTTCCATCTACAGTGAAGTAAACAAATGACTGAGATGTTACAGACTGTTTAAAAAAAAAAAAAGTGGTACTTATACTTCTAGATAATTTTGTCTTAGGACAAGTAGCCTTAATCCAAAGAAAGAGTTGCAATTGTATAGTAGAAAGAACAGAGCACTACAATAAAAAAGCATGTATTCAGCATCTGCATATCTGTTGCTTCTTTACCCAGCAGCTATTCCATGCTAACCCCTCCTCCCTGGCAGAGCCCTGATGTCCGGTTGGCCCTGGTAAGGTGTGTCCTGTGAAGGTGTACCTCCTCCAGTGTTAGGAGGTTCGTGCCACCTTGGTCTATTCCAGTCATACTTCCTGGATTCTGGCTGTAGGGACTGCTTTGGGCATGGGAATGCAGTGCACACCTGCCAATGAGACACAAGGGGCTTTGGGGCGAGGCTTTCCTCCTTGATATTAACGTCTCTCACAGGAGACTCTGGCCGCCTGCTGTCCTGTGGCAGTTGTTGCATGAGGTAGTGGTGCTGGGGCATCTTCCGCCACGTTGCATCCATCAAGGGAGATGCACTGAAGATGGCACAACGGAGTGATGGAGGGTATTTGAGTCCTCAGTGACATTAAGAAAAACTGCTCAGCAGGCTTGAGTCCTCTTGTTCTATGAGATAATAAATTCCTCATATATATATATTTAATGATACTTTTAGTTGGGTCTTCTGTTATTTAGAGCCAAAAGCATCCTAATAAATGCTGTGCTAAATGCTTTATGTACATCATCTCACTTGATCCTCACAACTTTATATAGATGAAAAAATGTCAGCTTTCCCCAAATCACACAAGCAAGAAGTGGGGCCTCAAACCTAGACACCTGCCTTCAAAGTGCCTGTCTGTCAACCTCTGTGGTCAAAAATACCTCTACCTCCTTCTGAGACCTTCCCCCCCCCCAAAAAAAAAAGATGACCGGTAAGGGGATCTTAACCCTTGACTTGGTGTAGTCAGCACCACACTCTCCCAAGTGAGCCACGGGCTGGCCCACCCATCCACTCTTGACAGACATTGCTGAGGGTCTGCTGGGTAGGAAGATGAAGTGCTCATTCCCTGGCACTCCCTACTTCTCCTGTGTCCTACTTGAGCTAAGTGGGCTCTGTGGACTGGAGAAAGCCCTCAGGCAATGAGTGCCAGGAGCTAGCAGTTGGAAATTTGACATTGTACAAACGCAGGAAGAGCGTTCAGAAGCTTGGCAGCCCTAAATGATCAGCATCTATCACAGGGTCTTGTGAAATCGTGTCAAGTAGCACCAGTACCATGCGGGGCCCATGTAGACCTGGGTCCTTGGGCCCACTTGTTAGAAAAGCTGTGCAGGCTTGTGGAGTCTCGTGGCTTCCTGTGTGTCTTGTTTCTATGAAAACATAAGCTTCTTGAGGACAGAACGCATCTTCCACATTTTTACTCCCTTCTTACCAACTGCATTCTTTACAGTGCTAGCCACACAGCAGTCACTAATACTTGTAAAAAGGGAATGAGGTCTTTTTATAAATTAGTAGTCTATATGGGTTGATGAGAAACTAGGATCATCGGTATGTGAAAGAACCCTGTAAGTCATGAAGAGCACACCTTTTTCATACCGAAACCTCTTCTGCAGCATCCCTTTCATGACTGGTGGCCACAGCTATTGTCTGGTGACTTCCAGGGGGCAGTATGGCATCATGCAGAAGAACGGGGCTCAGCAGTTAGCCTGCTGCCTTCAAATCCTGGCTGGGTGGTTTACTTTATGCCTAGACTCGGGCAAGTTATGTCATGTTCCTGCCTACGTTTTGTTATCTACAAAATGGGGATCATGGTAGTTTCTCCTTCCATAGGGCTGTAAGGGTTAAATAGAAAAAAATAGTTACAAATATAAATATAAGGAAGTACATACACAACTAGCATATATACATTGTAGTAGATTGAATTATGTCCCCCCAAACTCACTTGAAGCTTGAAATGTGTCCCCCAAATTTTGTGTATTAGAAACTTGGCCCCCACTGTGATTGTTGAGAGGGTGGGAAATCCTATTATAGTAATTGAAAGGTGGAGCCTTGAAGAGGTGATTGGACTGTAGGACTCTGCAGTAGTGAATGGATTAAAAATGGTGGTCCGGGCATGGTTCTGGGGGCTTTAAAAGTAGAGCACATGAGACGTTAGTCTCTCTCTGTCTTGCTCTTTCTTTTCTACCATCTTGCAGTGTGAGACACTTGAGTCACTGTTGCCACCACCAGATGTGTTCCTTGGACTTTGAACTTCCCAGCCTCAGAAACTGAGCAATAAATTTCGTTTTCTTTATAAAATACCCAGTCTCGTGTATTGTTATAAGCAACAAAAACAGACTAATGCATACGTATGTGTATATTTATATACCTGTACCTGTACCTGTATAGACATAAATATTTAGCACAGAATCAGCAAATGGCACACACTCCATTGGGGTGGCTGTTATTATTCCAGAGACAGGTCATTCCATCTTCCTGACTTCTTCATCTGGGAATAGCTGCTATTGTTAGCAAGTGCTTCAGAATATCAAGCCCAGATCGTCTGTCCTCTAAATTCATGCAAAGTTTCAGTATTGAAATTAAGTTTTAAATTCCACTCTCCCAAAGGAGTAATTTTTAAACATGTGTTGGTCTCATCTTCTTAAACTATAGAGTATAATTCTTTTTCGTTTGTATGATTTACCTTCAAATAAGAGAAGTGATTTATCACCCCTCAGTCAGTGTTTCCCAAAGAGTCTTCTGAAAACACTACTCTCCAGAGGACCAAAGTCACTATGCCCATTTGGACATGAAGGGGGGCTCTGAGAAGTCCCTCAATAAACTGTCACCCAAACTAACTTGAAGAATGTGACATCTTTTAATATCCCTGCAATTCCCTAGTGCAGATTTTGATTTATTTGCTCTCTTTTCAACAAGGTTCTTGGTGTTGACCACAAATACTAAAGATACTGGAAATAAGTGTTTTATTTTCACAAAAATATAATTTAATAAACTTTTTTTCACTTAAACTTTTCTCCTCCACCTATTCCTTTTGCTTTTATCAGAGGGACGTTTTCCGCTGCCTGCACAACTGGGAAGACCCAGAAGGGGAAGCAGAACTCTCTCTTCCCCATCCCCCACCTCTCCCCTCCCCCTCCCTTTCCTCTGTCCCCAGCAAAGCTACTCAAGCTTCTTAAATCCCAACTGCTCCCACCACCAGCAGCTGGAGATCAAAGAACTCCACACAGTAGAAACCTTGCTGCCCTCCCCCGCTTTTTTTTTTATTGCCCTTGAAGAGTAGCTTTCCTACTGTTGTGAGCATGAAAAATTAAAACTCAAAACAGGAGGGCATGTTTTTTCCAGAACCTTCTCCTCTTCAACCTCTTCCCAATGCTCCTAAAATCCAGTTCTGGAGAAGATCTGCTCTGTTCATAAAATGAGTCACTAGGCTCCTCGCTCAAGCTGGAGGTTGAGGAAAAAGTCAGTTCCATGATTTGAATGACAACGGCTCCTCATTGTTTCTGCCTGACAAAGGCTCCTGGCACCCCTTTTACAGGCAAACCATGTAATTAGGTTTGAAGGACCATGCCTTGGAGAAGCACAGAGCCACAGGCTCTCAGCGCTGGAAGGAAACCTGGACATCACCAGGCCCAGACTTTCCATTTAACAAATAAAGCAGTTGCAGCCCAGAGAGGTTAAGTGATTTGACCCAAGTCACAAAGCAGAGATAGTGTCTTCCTACTGCTCTAAAGACACCTTTCTGTGCTTTCCTTTCTGCTCTTTTGTGTGGGGGGGTTATGGGAAGGAGGGGACATACAGCTTCACAAATCTGATCTTCACCTTTCCCCACTTGCAGCCAAGACATGTATGGCTGTGCTTAAGATCTCTTTCATTCATTCAATAAATATTTATTAAGTACTTACTGGGTGTTAGGCATTGTGCCAGGGCATTCTTCCACTGCATCTATTAAACAAACATGATTTATTTCCCTCTGAAGCTGGTAGAATGAGGCCCTAGGCTAGTTGCTGTATGCACAAAAAGTACCATTTTGCATTTTCTGTTTCCTGGCACCAGACAATTGGCCCCATTCACCAAAGAACCCCACTGGTGTTTCTAGCCCCTTGGTGTCTCTTGAGCTTTGAGAGTCCACGTCTGAGACCTCCGAACTGTGGCTGGACAGAGGTGGTCTGTGGAGTCTTTGTGCATCCGGTTCCTTGCAGAGGATGGGGGGGCGGTCCCCTTCCTTGAAGACTGGTAGGACAGGGTGGTCCGAGGGTTGTGCACTTATGCCAGTCCCCATCTCCACAGCAGAGGGACCTGCCTAAGCTGATTGGGACTGCTCCCCCCTCAATTCTTCCAGGCTCCCAGTGGCTAGGAGGAGGAGGAGAAGGGAATGGAAGATGCATGTTCTGACCTGTAGGAGGCCAATACCCCTGGGTCAGGTCTCACACTTAAGTATTAAAGCTTAAATTCAATAAATATTTACTGAGCACCTTCTATATGCCTGTCACAGTTCTAGGTACTTGTATATATCAGTGAACAAAACAGGCAAAAATCTCTGCATATATGAACAGGCTGGTATTGTCCTGTGGATTCAGTAGCAACTCAGTCCAGAGAAAGAATGAGGCACAGGACAGGTCCCTGAGGCTGCTCACCAGGATGGAGTAAGGGAGAGACAATGAGAGCTCCCAAAGGAATAAAATTTTTCTACCTCTAATTTTTCTGGGCTCTGACTTTTGCTGTGTTCTCAACACCAGCAGAAATTGCCCATGTCTTTCCTTGTACGTGAGAATTCTGATCTCCTGACACTCTCCCACACCTGTGGGCAGCATGAGGCTGTGGGAGGAGCAGCCTCACCTGCAGAGAAGGTGGGCTGTTTGGCGATTGGGGCTAATTGTCAAATTTATTTCTGCTGTCAGTATGGTGAAAAGAGTCTAGAAGGATACACCTATAACATTCTAAAACTTAGAAATATTAAAGACCAGTATTTTCCTGCCTAATCAAGTCAGAAGACTAGAGAAGAAGCTGTTCCATTAGAGCCAAGGTTTTCAAAGTGTGGTCTTTGGACCAGTAGCCTCAGCATCAACTGGTGTGTTAGTTAAACATTGTTGCTTAACAAATTGCCCAAAACTTACTGGATTAAAACAACAAATATTTCTTATCTCATACTCTCTGTGGCTCAGGATTCTGGGTGTGCTTAGCTGGGAGAAGCTCAACATCTCTCAAGAGGTTACAATCAAGCTGTCAGCAGGGGCTGCAGTCTCATCTGAAGGTTTGACTCAGTCTGGGAGGGGAATCCACTTCCAAGTTCACTCATGTGGCTGTGGTTGGGCCTGTCTCTCACCATGTGAGCCTTTTCATAGTGCTGTTTCATTACATTGCAGTTGGTCTCCCCTAGGGCAAGCAGTCAGAAAGAGTAAGTGCCCAAGGTGGAAGCCACAGTCTTTAAGGAAACTCAACTTGGAATTAACATACATCACTTCTACCGTATTCTGTGTGTTAGAAGCAAATCAATAAATCCAGTCTACATTCAGGAGAGAATATTACCCAAGAGCATGAATACCAGGAGGTGGGAGTGATTGTATGCCATTTTAGAGGTTGCCTACCATACCTGGGAACTTGTTAGAAATGCAAATTGTTGGGCCCCATCCCAGACCTATTGAATCCGAAACTCAGAGTGGGGCCCAGGAATATGTGTCTTAACAAGACTTCCAGGTGATTTTGATACATGCTAATGTTTAGTAACCATTGTCATAGAGTAGGGGTTGGTGAAGTTCATTTTAGGCATTGTTGGCCCTATCTTAACTACTCAACTGCCATGTAGTAGGAAAGTAGTTATAGATGATATGTAAATAAATGGATATGGCTGTGTTTTATAAATAAAACTTTACTTACAAAAACAGCAGTGGATGAGATTTGGTCCCCTAGGCTGTAGTTTGCCCACCCATGGCTTAGAGTATCATGGAAGTTGTATATGATCAGAATTCAGTGGCATTACCTCTGTTTCTTTTTTTTTTATCAGGCAAAGATGTTTTCTCTCTCTCCTTGTAGGCTAGTTTGAGATAAAACTGATTCTCCAACTCTTGAGTGATTACCAAGACTCAGAATAAAGAGCTGTGCATGTGCACGAGTTTTCTGGTGCTGTTTTTTGTGCTCCCAGTAAATCACAAGCTCTTTAAGATAGTGTAAGGTAGAGTCTGGGAACATGGGCTTTGGAGTCAGACAGACATGAGTTTAAACCTGGTTCTACCAGCACTGTGAACATGGTAAGTTACTTAGCCTCTCTGTTTCCTCATCTGTAAAATAGAGGTAATAACAGCATGCACCGCACACTATTATCATAAAGTATTGCTGCAATTACCTAATGTTGCGTGACAAATCACCTCCAAATTTAATGGCTTAAAGCAAAAACAGCTGGGCAGGTCTTTTGCTCCAGTGTTGTCATCTTGGCCTGCAGTCATCTGTAGGCTGGACTGGGCTACATCCAAGATAGTTTCCTCTGTCACTCATGTGGCTGCCAGTTGGTGTTGGCTGTCGGATGGAGACTCATCTGGGGCTGTCACTGGAGCACATTCTCTTCCGCATGGCCTCTCTGTGTGGCTTAGTGTTTTCTCAGCATAGTGTGGCTGGGTTCCAGGAGGGAAAATTCCAAGTGCATGCAATTCTTGGGAGCTGTACAGTATTCCTTCTGCAGCAAGGCATAGAACCAGCTCAGATTCCCGACAGGAGTGGCAAAAAAATTTGCAGCCTTTTTAAGCCACTCTAGGAGTAAATGAAATTAATCACAAGAAGCACTTACTGTGTGCCAGGCTATGGCACACAATAAACATTAAAAACTTATATTAGGAAGTAGAAACTCCCTTGCCTGGCTTTTTGCTGAAGGCTTATTGCTTGTTAATCAACAAGTGTTTCTTTAGGGCCTGCTGGATGTTTCTGGAAGGTCACAGTAGGATTCCTCTCCTCTCCCTATTCTTTGACAATTTGGTCAGTTTCCCACATTGGTTCTCACAACTCTTAAGCTTCTCAAGAGCGCTGCAGGCCTAGTGCTGTCCCTTCAGGAGCCAGTTGCCCTTCAGCAGCCCACAGAGAAAAGAGGTGGGTGGACTTAGGGAGATTCTCTGAGGTGATTTGGTTGGCTTGAGGGTCTTGTCCCTTCTCAGCCACTGAGATTTGGATTCTCAGCCACAGAAAAGGGCCCAGCCTATTGGTAGACACAGGGTCAAAGAGGACGTCAAAGAATGGAAATGCCTTCTGATATAGTTTGGATGTGCTTATCCCCACAAAGCTCATATTGAAATCTGATCCCCAATGTGGTAGTACAAGGAAGTGTTTGTGTCATGTAGTGGATCCCTCATGAATAGATTAATGCCCTGGGGGTGGTGAGGGAGCTCTCGCAGGAATGGATCAGTTCTCATGAGAGCTGGTTGTTAAAAGTAGCCTGGCAGCTCCCCTCTCTTGCTTCTTCTCACCACGTGATCTTGCATCCGCACGCTACCGCCTTCTGCCATGAGTGGAAGCAGCCTGAGGCCTGTGCCAGACTCAGCTACCCAGAATCATGAGCCAAATAAACCTCTTTCCTTTATGAGTTACCTAGTCTCAGGTATTTTGTTATAGCAACACAGAAACGAAAAATACACCCTCTCATATTAATGCTCCTTATTGGAGCCCCCTGGGAAATCGGATGCTTTGTTAGAAGCCAGTGGGTAGGGGGCATGGGGCAATGCTGATTATTCAGTTCCCACTAGGACACATCTGTTTGAGAATAAGTAGCCTCCAAATTTCACAGCATTGAAAAATGAGGCTTGTATTTGAAAAGTTGATTTCGACTGGGTGTGAAGGCTTATTCCAAGGTAAAATTAAATTACAGTTGCAAAAAAAAGAGGCCAGGCAGGTAACATGACTTAAGGTGTAATGCAGAAGGGACTAGTGAGGACTAGGGAAAAATGAAGGGTAAAGGCCCCTTCAAAGCAGCAGCCACTGAGTATCTTCACTTGTGGCCCTATAGGCATTTATTGCTAGGTCTACACATTTTTAAAGAAAGGCCTGAAATCTAGGCTTTTAGTTGATATTTCCCATTTACAAAATGTTTGCAACTAATTAAAAGATTTAAAAGCACTGCATTGGACTGTTAAACACACACACACACACACACACACACACACACACACACACACACACACACACACACTGGTGGACAATGTGCCTGTGGCAGATGATCTGCAAGATGACCTGCAAGAGGTAGAGGAAGGAGATTGTACCCTTTTCTTGGGCAACATTTCTTATTGTTTTAGCTTAAGAGACATACCAGAGAAAAAATAGAACAAGGGCAGAGAGACATTGGGTATATATGGAATGTTTTGGGGCAAAATGGTTCTGAGAAAATAGTACAAACTTTTATCCTTACTTATTTAGTCACTAAAGTGATGATATCACCTTGCATGAGTGCTAATCTCTGAGGTATCAGGAAATAACCAAGTTTTGGTAAGTTTCATATAAAATAGCAAAAGTTCATTTCTTCTCTGCTGGCTGTTTGAGGGCTACTGGTGTTCTTCCTATTTTAAAGAGGAGGAAATTGTGGTCCACTGAGGTTTCCTTATGAACTGACCAGAAATCCCGAAGAACTCCTGTTGTTGAACTGAGACAGGTACTAAGAATATCTGTGCTTAATCCAGGTAAAGCTCTACATGATTAGGAAAGAAATAATTATGACTGATATTAACTGGTAAAAATGGGAAAGCAGGAGAGACTTAGGTTAGACATGAGGAAGTGTTTAGAGATTAGGGAGATAATTAGGTTAGATATTAGGAAGACTAAAAGGCACTGAAACAAAGGAGAGAAGCTCAAAGCTTTTTGTTTTTTGGAGTTTCTAAAAGGAAGAATTAACGGCTTTCTTCCTGATATGCTCTGCAAGCAATCCTGCTCAGAAGGGGGTGGGTGAAGGAGGCATCCTCTGAATTCTTTTCCATCTTGTGATTTCTTCCTGAGCCCTGCAAACAAAGACCCCCAATTTACTAACTCACCAAAATGATTTACCATCTGTCTCTCCCCTCAGGAGCTAAACAGGCAATAAACGAAATTCCTGTTCTTTATTACTTGACCCACATAAATCATCACTCACAGGGTGAGCACTTATCTCTAAGGCATCGCAAAACATTTAAAATGCTGTCTCCTTTATTTTGAATGAAATAGAAGAAATAAGCAAAGAACCCAATGATGATGTGTCTTACTGTAAGGATAGTTCCACAAACAATTACTGTTGAATTTCAGAAAATGAGAGACGTGTGTGTGTGTGTGTGTGTGTGTGTGTGTGTGTGTGTGTTGGAGAAAGTGAAGGTTTTAGGGGAGTCTCGGTTTCTTCCATTCTGTTCCAAACATTTCCTAGGACTAGATTCACTTTTGGAGTTTTAGGTTCTCACAGAGTGATTGATAGATAAGATGACATAGGATATTACTTTCCATATTTGGTTATTTATAAAGTTTATCTTGAAGTAAAAGCTTACTGTGCCCAAATAGGGGCTTTTTTTGTGGTTCAGTGAGCCGGCAGGATGCTATCCTGTCACCATGACAACAAGCATTTGCATTAAGAGCAGGCTCCTCAGGCCACATTACAATCACGTGGCCTGGAGGGACCCCTTTGAAGGCCTTGTAATCTTTTCCCCTAAGCCTGATTGTTAACATCTCCTGAACATAATCATTAACCATGTTCTGTAACAGATAAATGCTAACTACAGTAGGTAATTTCTATCCCTGAGTGTTCTACAAAATTCAGAGTGCAAGACCTACTCTAGTGTTACTTTACCTAAACAAGTAAAAAAAATCAATTTGAATTCTCTTTAAAATCTGGCAAAGATTGTATTTTACACAGAAATATTATGTTAACCACGGCCTTATGTCCATCTCTCATCCTGTGCTCCCGGGCTGTTCTTTGCCCTATCTTTGAATACCAACCGCAGGCACTTCTGCAATGCCACAGCTCCCTTCTCTGTCTGTATCTCCTCTTTTCCAATGATGTCTGTACACTTACTGAACTTCTAGTGCTGATTTGTGCATCAGATTTATTGTACTCACTTGCCAGGGCATATAGGAATTTTCTTTTTCTGTTTATAGCAGTTTTCCCTATGGATTTCTCTTTGTCACTTAATGTCATTCCCTAAGACTCCCAAGGCTAATGTCATGATCCAAGGAATTCATGTTTCTTTCTTGGCTCTAGTTTGCCCAGGAATTTCTCTCATGCACAGGTGAAAGCCTTCTCTTCCAGATTCTCTGACTCCATTTTATCTTTGAGGGGTACACTCAAAATTTCAGGGGAGCTAGATGAAACGAATTTTAAAAAGAGTACCTGAGAGAAAAAAGGAAAGAAAAAAGAAACTCCAAACCCCAAGCCATAATAAAGATTGATCTTACTAACATTTTCCCAAGGATATGGTTAAAGCACTGTACTCTATTATCCTGTCATTATACAAATAGGATGCAGCATTTCTACAATGATAAAGAGTGCTTAGGTGTTTTAAATGTCACCTGACTGTGACAACCTGGGCTATCCCTTGCAGGGCAGGTGTGGCAACATCAAGAAGGAGAATGTGAATCCCACATGTCTACCCCTGCCCTGCTCATCTTTCTTTACCCAAATAAGCTTCCAGAGCTATATGGGTGCCATATTTTCTGAACTCCAAATTGGGACCCATGGCAAAGCCATCATACTTGTGTTGGTGATAGAATCAATGTCTCCGAACTCATGTAAGTGAAGGAAGTAGTCAAGGCTCTACTCTGAAGGGAAAAAAGTCCCAGGAGAGGAGGCCAAAGGTCTGCCTGCTGGCTGAGGGGTGTGGGGTGCCTTGGGGTGGGGCTGATCCATGCTAAATATATACACATATATATATATTAGGTATCTATATGCATATGTTTAATATATGTATATGCCATATATATGTATATATTGTGTGTGTGTGTGTGTGTGTGTGTGTATATATATAAAATTATGAGCCACTCAGGTCTTTAAAACAGCAGCTGGCTGGGCCACGTCTACCTCCTCAATTTGCTTTTGGTTCCAGCTGCCTGATTCCCAGAGCATTACAGCTCCTTTTCCTCTATCCTCCCTGCAAAAAGCCTAGGAAATGGGGCCAGTCCCCTATTTGTGCTATACTCCAGGAAAAGCTTCTATCATAATGAGCTCCCTTGTGATGCAGAAACCAATAGATTTCTGCTATGAATGCCCAGTAGTGAACCGTATTATACATTTCTTTCTCCCAATTGAGCATTGTTTTATATAATATGCTCATACCTTTCCAGTGGTAAGTATAAAATTGTCATGTGTATGGGAAAAACATATTGGGCTCTGATTGTGTGTGTGTCTCTGTGTGTATAAAATTCTTTAATTAACACTACCATGAATAAAGGTCTTTCTGGGGTGAGGCATTGAAATTGGGGGCACAAAGACCCTATCTGGTCATATTTCTGAAGGCCTAAGGCAGAGGAAATTCTTGATGTACAGAACATAATTATCCCAGAGGGAAGGTGGTCAAGGTGCTAGAGTTAAGATTTCCTCTTCTTACTATGGGGTATTCCAACAACTTCCTTGTTATAAGCAACTGGGCACAATTTTCAGGGATAAATGACACTGTGCTAGGGCAGGACCACAGCAGCTGGCCGTTTGGCTGATCCATTGTTCTGCATTAATTTGACTTTATTTGTTTATTTTGGTCAGAGTCCTGGTGGTGATGAGCTCATTTAAAATCTCTCTGCCTGCCACATGTCAGTTCAGAAATATTCCAAGGCAATGTGACATTTGTTATGTGGTGTGGGATCCAGGCCAACCAGTTGGATCCAATCAATATAGATAAGGTTTATTCATTGGCAAAATTAATAAACAGTCACTGTGACTTGAGCCAGTCAGTAGGCAGCTTATTCATCACAATTCAGTGCGTCTGGGGTGAACTGGTCCAGTCCTTGATTTGCTTTGGCCACACAATAGTTCTGTTGTGTCCACCAATCAGTATGTCAGGGTCTGCAGGGGCACTGTCACAGCTCTGCACTGATATCCATCAGATAAACTGATTAAATCTGCATTAATCACAGGGTCTGGTGCAAGCGCTGTCAGTGCCCTTGAATATCACCGGGAGGATCAATTGTTTTGGCTTGGAAAAATAAATTTCTATCATTGATGGAAGCTATTACCAGGTGACAATGTCCTATTTCATTGGTATTATCTTTTAATTAATACTGAGGAATAAATTCTGACCATGACCACATGTATACGCTATTCAGGGAGCAGGTAGAAAGAGAGATCGACTCCTTCTATCCCTTACAGAGAGTAACATGTAAACTCCTTTCAGTGGTCTACAAGACTTGACATTATTGACTTCTGTCTACCATCTCATCATTTGCCACCTGCCACCCTTCGTGTGCTGTATTCCCCCAATGCTGGCCTTCTTTCCGTCCTTAGGACTTTGTGCTTGATAAGCTCTGCCTGGAATGCTTTGCCTCCCAGATATTTGCATGACTGGTTCTTTCTTGTCACTCTCATCTCAGCTTAAATGCCATCGCCCCATGGAGACCTTTTCACCACACGGTAAGGCCCCATTCTCTCATCCCATATTACATCATTCTGGTTTATTTCCTACATAGCACTTACTGCCACCAGAAAGTCTCTTGTTGAATGGGTTATTTCTCTGTAATGTAGCTCCACTGAGTTCATTGCTGTATTTCTAGCTGCTGGCACCAAGTCTGGCACACAGTGATGCTTAACAAACCTTGCTGAGTGACTGAATCTCTCTGGTTACTGTATGTGTGTTGGGAAAAAAGAATAGTTTAGTCAGATCCCCTTGCCTGAGGTCTGGTTGGGTGTGGTGCAGCACATTCTTTGTAAACAAATCATGTGTGTGTGGAGTTAGTGTGCATGTGTGCCCATGTATCTTTTTAGTTTTGTTGCTATTGTGTGTTCTCCAGAGTTTGTGAAGCAGCGCTGGCTGGGAGAGCTCATGTCTAAAAAGAGAGCATGTTTACTTTGCTGGCAGCTGCTCAGTTTTTCTTTGGACTTTGCCAGTAGCAGTTGAGTTTTGAGTTTCTCTTTGGACTGCCTAGCTCCTAGACATGCATATGCAGAAATGAAGACTACTATTTCTTCAACCAGGGCTCCAAGGTACCTTTCTTCCCGTTATCTAGCTCATAGACCTGCATGTGAAGGGTTTGTGACCCAGTCTGGACAACGGGTTGGAGGGGTCTGTGAGCTCCAGACCCAGCCCTAGCTTTACAATGTGCTTTGGACAACCCAGTGAACACAGGACTTGGAGGGAAGAACACTTCACCACAGGGCTTGGATGCCTCCAGTCTGGACTCTGCCCTTTCACTTACAGTATAGCCTTGGGCAAGTCACTCAATCTTTTTGGGTGAATTAGCCACTTCATGGCTCCTCAGCTCCAAGGCAATGTTTCTTTTTTTTTTTCCTTTTTGTCTTTTTTCGTGACCAGCAACGGATCGCAACCCTCAGTGTCGCGCCCGTACTGGACTGGGACCGGCAACGGGATCGCAACCCTCGGTGTTGCGCCCGCACCTCGCTCAGCCAGTGAGCGGCCGGTCTGTATGTGGGATCCGAACCCTCGGCGGGAGTGCCGCCGCGCTCCCAAGCGGCGCACTGTAGCAGTGCACCACTGGGCCGGCCCCAAGGCAATGTTTCTAAATGCTGCTTTTCAGTTGAGAGGGGAACAAATTGGGTAATGGGTATTTTGTTTTAGTTATTAGAGTTTTAATCTTGAAGGGATAGGAGTAGGCCACAGAAATTTATCCCAGGATGAGAAGGTACCTATGAAGGGACCGGGATGCAAATCACTGAATAGCTTCCACACTAACAGATATCCAGTCAGGATTCCCATTTGGGATATTGATTTTCTCTCTTTCGTGATCTGTGGGCCAATGAATATTTATAGGCCAGTAAAATTAGATTATTAGTAAATGAAAAAACTAACACTCACCATAGAATAGTTTCTACCTAGGTCAAGTTTCAGTTGCTCTCACAGAGTTTGTGAAGGTAGCTTAGGCAAAGCTTCAGGGAGAAGCTGAGCTGTGAGAAATAGGAAAAAAGGTCCCTGTGCTCCTCTTCCCATGGGAGCAGAATCTGAATATCCTATACAGATTCTCCTCTTTTATCCTATACAGATGACAGTCCTCACCCCTCATTCTTACCCAACATCCTCAGGTTCAGGAAGCCTTGGAAGCAGGTTTAGGAGGTGGGGGGCCATGTTGTTCCCAGCTTTAATAGGCACTACACTTTAGTATATTTTAAAAGGACCCAAGCAGTTTGAAAAGCAGCAAAATACAAGTGACAGAGTGCTTGTGTGAAAATGAAGATATTACACCCCAGGGCAGAGACTGAATGCTCTCTTTTGAGAAAAACAAAAAATGAGGTTGTTAACTAAAAACAAGAACAGGAAAATCAACCCCACATAAATTTTGGAGCAGTGTTTTGGTTTTCTTTCCCCAATAGATATGAGTCGAACTGATGCATTTTTTCTGATATTATTACTTGTTTCTTGTGTCGCAGCCCTACAGCCTGCCCCACCACATACATATACTAAGTGGAATGCTTCTTGTTTTCCTACTGAAGAAGGAAACATGAAAAATGTAACTTTTCAGAAGACCTTTTTTTAAAAAGAGAGCTCTTTGCTGCAAGTGAAGAATTTTTCTGTGCTCTACATGAAAAATAGTTATTTTATATCCAATTAGCCTATCTTATTGCCCAAGAAATTATTTTATTGAAGGGAAAACATGATACTTTTATTGAAAACTGATTTGGTTTTTTAAAATTGATTATTTCATCCATATGTATTAGGCTTCTGGCTATAATAAGCCTATAATTTGTAGCAGACCATCATCACCTCTGCCAGGAATGCCTAGAAAATCTGGATAAAGTACAAAAGAAATGTTTGTTTGAAAGCATCAGAGAGATGGCAAGCCTACTAGAACTTGAAGGTCCAGATTCTGGAAAGAAGGAAAGCTCATTTGAATAATCTCATTTTTTACATGCTACTTTCTCTGTGACACATTTTATGAGTTTAGGTATGGGATAAGATGCTGAGAGTTTGGGCAGAGGATTGACTTCTAAGAGACAAAGAAGACTTCTGAGCTTTAACCAATCCCATGAAGCTGGAGAGACAAAATTAGAGTCCATATTTTCAGGGCAACTAAGATTCTAGAGAGAAGTGGACCAAACACTGTACTGGTTTTCACCTCAAGGCATTTACTGATTAATATCTGTACAGTAAGTGGCAAAAAAAAAAAGGCAACCAGAAAGCTAATAAAACAGAATGGAGGCATAGGCAGTGCTGGGGAGAGAAAAATCTGAATTCAGTGTCCATCAATAAGGAGGAACCATAGGAAACATCCTATGTTCTCGACTGGTACCCCTGACAGTGCTAAACTCCAAGAGTAGGGGTAAACCCGAAATACAGTGAGCCTAACAGAGACTTAAAACAAATTTTGAGCATGATTTGATCCTGATTGGGTTGAGGTGATGTGTCTCTATAGTGCTTGGCAGAAAATAGGGTGCACCTTTTCTGGAGGGATATAATGTAGAGTCTCTACAATATTTCATGCACAATATCCAGCGCTCAATAAAAAAAATTATCAATTATAACAGAAAAAAAGTAGACTCTAGAAAAACAGACCAAGCACACATTGACTTTAAAATAACTGTGACTAATTATTTAAGAAAATAGATAACAAAATGGAGTATTTCACTGACAATAAGAATTTATATTAAAAAATCAAACGAAAATTCTGGAAATGAAAATCACTACAACTGAAATTTAGTACTTAGTAAATAGGTTTAACAGCAAATAAGACATAGGTTAAGAGAGCATTAGTGGGTTGTACAAAAAGTGAGTAGAAATATCCATATTGGAGCATGGAAGAAAAAAAAGGCAAATACGTAAAAGAGACTAAGAGATATATGGAAGATGGTAAATAGGTCTAACATTTGAATTGAATCCCATAAGAGGAGAGAGAATGGGGTAGAAAAATATTTGAAGAGATATGGTCAAGAAGTTCCCCAAATTGATGAAAGACATCAAGCCATAGATACAAAATTCACTAAAACCCAAAGCAGAATAAGTACAATGAAAACCATGACTGGGCACATTATAATAAAACTGATGAAAATCAAAGACAAAAAAATCTTGAAGGTAGTCAGAGACAAAAAAGACATATAACCTCTAAAGGAACAACACATGACAGACAGCTGACTTCTCAACAGAAACAATTGGGTCCAGAAAGCAATGGTATGCCATCTTTAAAGCACTGGAAAAAAAATGCCAACCTACTGGTTTACACTAAAAAACTCATTCAAAAGTTTGGCCATGCTAACTGCAACCAGGCCAGTGACAGAGCTGGGGCAGAAGCACCAGACGTCCTGAGACCATGGGCTGAGGGACTCAGCTCTGCCCACTGCCAACCCTAACCAGGCCAGCAATAGAGCCAGCTGTGAGCCAGCCCCCCCTTACCTTCTCCCTCTCACAACATCTTAGAATGTACTTATTAATAAAAAATCAAGTTGTAGGATTTATGTTCATACAGTACCATGTCGTTTTTGTAAAAATTAAAAAAGAACTATATATAAATATCAAAAAGGCAAATAAAATTTAAAAGAATGGGCAAACGGCAGAAACAGGTATTTCACAGACGAAATACAAATGGTGAATTAACATATAAAAAGAAAAAGACAGTAAAGGGTCAAAATAAACTATTCTAAGATCCAAAGCATATCTTCATAGTTTATTAGATCTTTTGGAGGGATGAAATAATAATGGATGTTATGCCAGCCTAGAATAATAAAGTCAGGGGACCTTCATTTTTTCATTTTGCAGAATACCTTTGATCACATCTGCTTTGCAGGGAGAAAACACAGAAGCAAAGACGTTAAGTCAATTGCCCACATTTGTAAAGGCAGAGGTAATAGCCGTCATATTTCACTGACCCTGTAGTCTTAGAACATTTATCTCTTTGGCACTTCAACTATTACTGAGAAAAGGCAGAATTTGACACTGGTTCCTGTCTTCATGGGACTTACATTCTAACGGTAGGAGACAGAAAACAAACAAATGCTAAGCATTTTTAAGAAAAATGAAGTAACTTAAAAAGATAGAAAAACATGAAATTATCTCTTTGGATAAACTGATGGGGGCCTCCTCTCAGAGGAGGTGGTGTTTGAGCAGAGATCTAAATGAAGTGACAGGGCAAGCCATGTAAATATTTGGGAAAAGAGTATTTTAGGATCCAAGCAAAAAGAACAGTATGACAGGGGCAGAAAGAGTGACGGGGGGGCGGGGGGGGGGTAAGGTTGGGACAAATAGTCACATTATGCTCTGGTGAGGACTTCAAATTTTACCTTCAGTGTTGAGCATTCATTAGAGCAGAGAAGTAACGGGATCTGAACTAAGTTTAAAAATAATTACTCTGACTGCTATGTGGTAAATAAAGGGGCTACGGATTGATTCTGAGACACCATTTAAGACAGTATTATATTAGTCCATGCAGGAAATGTAAGAGTGACGGGGGGGCGGGGTGGGGGGGGGTAAGGTTGGGACAAATAGTCACATTATGCTCTGGTGAGGACTTCAAATTTTACCTTCAGTGTTGAGCATTCATTAGAGCAGAGAAGTAACGGGATCTGAACTAAGTTTAAAAATAATTACTCTGACTGCTATGTGGTAAATAAAGGGGCTACGGATTGATTCTGAGACACCATTTAAGACAGTATTATATTAGTCCATGCAGGAAATGTTAATGGCTTGGACTAGAGTGGTAGTGGTGAATTAGTGAGAAACAGTTGTATTTGGAATATACGAGGACATTTCAAAAAGTTCATGGAACAGTTCATATTATCTTTTAATTCTATTTTTCCATGAATAGTCCATGCAGGAAATGTTAATGGCTTGGACTAGAGTGGTAGTGGTGAATTAGTGAGAAACGGTTGTATTTGGAATATACGAGGACATTTCAAAAAGTTCATGGAACAGTTCATATTATCTTTTAATTCTATTTTTCCATGAATTTTTTTTTTTTTAAGACCGGTAAGGGGATAAGGGGATCGCAACCCTCGGCACAGTGTGGTCTGCACCACGCTCAGTCAGTGAGCACTCTGGCCATCCCTATATAGGATCCAAACCCGTGGCCTGGGCGCTACCAGTGCCACACTCTCCCGAGTGAGCCACGGGGCCAGCCCTCCATGAATTTTTTGAAGTACCTTCATGTCTTTAAAATAAAGTCAACAGGGCAAGAAGGTAAATTAGTATAGCCATTATGAAAAACAGTATGGAGGTTCTCAAAAAAACTAAAAAGGGAATTACCATGTGATCCAGAATCCCACCTCTTCGTATATATATCCAAAGGATTTTAAATCAGAGTGTTGAAGTGATATCTGCACTCCCATGTTCATTGCAGCATTATTCAAATAACCAAGTTATGACATCAACCTAAGTGTCCATCAGTGGATGAATGGATAAAGAAAATTTGGTATGTGTATACAGTGGAATACTATTTGGCCTTACAGAAGGAAGTTCTGTCATTTGTGACAATATGAATGAACCTGGAGAACATCATGCTGAGTAAAATAAGGCAGGCACGGAAGAACGACTACCTGATCTCATTTACATGTAGACTCTAAAACAAATTCACAGAAGCAGACAGTAGAATGGTAGTTACCAGAGGCCTGGGGATGAGAGAAATGGGAAGATGCTGGTCAAAGGGTACGAAGTCTCAGTGAGACAGAAGTGATAAGTTTTTTGAGGTCTATCGTGCAGCATGGTAACTACAGTCAATGATAACGTATTACATATTTCAAAATTGCTAGGAAAGTAAATTTCAAGTCACCACAAAAGTATCTGAGGTGAAGGATATGTTAATTAGCTTGATTTAATCATTTCACATGTGTGTGTGTGTGTGTGTGTGTGTATCATAACATCACTTTCTACCCCGTGAAAATATTCATATTATCTTTTAATTCTCTTTTTCCATGAACTATTTGAAGTATCCTTGTATGCAATTATAAATTGTCACTTTGCAATAAAAACAACAACAAAAATAAAGCCAACACAATTTATTCATGGATTATTTGTGTGGGTCAAGGAAAAAAAGAAGCCAATAATAATTTGAAAATCCTTAGGAACTGAAGAAATGGAGGAAAATTTTGCATTCACAGTATACCTATCTCTCTCACTGATAGAAGTGAGAGAGATGGGAGTATAAGCCAGGGCACCCAACATAGGTGTGGGGGGGAGTGCGGCCAGGAAAGGTTCACTGCTCTCCCTTTATCTGCTAGTTTCATTGCCTTTCAGCTTGGCCTGACCCTATCTTTCTGACTTTGTGAATTGTTTCTGTTTTTGTTCTAGGAATCGTCACTGCCTGATTCTGACCCACTGATCTTGAGACTAGACCCAGGCTTTACTACCAAACTGACCATCCAACATAGAACTCCCTGTTCTCCAGGGCTGGGCTCTGGACCTTTGCCTTGAACTCTGCAGTCACCTGTGGAACCCACAGCAGATCTAGCTTTCAGAGGTAGAGCTACAATTTCTCACTAGGAAGATACCTTCCTCCTCCCATTGGAAATGCAGAAGTGACCCCAGCCACTCTGAGGACACTCAATGGGTCTGTGGTTTAAGCCAGTCAAAGTTCATGTATGGAGCTGGAAGTAGGGTCTATTTTCCCCAATGCATATGGTGGAGGTAGATATTTGAATGAAAATTAAACTCTTTCCAAGAGGTAGGGGAAATGTATGCTGAGTGGTCCAAACAGAGAAAAACCTATTCCATGAGGGGAGAGAGGCAGCATGCTCAGGGGACAGGTGGAGACAAAAGCACTTTAGGGCATCTGTGAACAATAACCCTTCCAAGGACAATTATTGGGAGAACATGACGTAGACAGTCTATTCTGAGTTCATTTATAGATAGACATCACTGAGGACACTTATGTTGAACCACATCCTGCCTTTTGGTGTTATAAGGAAATGACACTGTGTGTGTCTAGGTCACAGCTAGTCTTACCAAGGAGCTGAGGTTTCTCGAAAATATTGCTGTGTTGACCCTTTTTTAGTCATCTTAGAAACCACCATTCTTCTCTTAGACTGAAGGTAGAACTAGCCCTGCTTCTGGGCTAGAGAACAGAGCTCAGAGATGGGAAACAGACTGGTCTCACCAAATGCCACATTCTAGGTCATGCTATGTTGGAGCCAAAAGGGATCTCAGAGGCTATTCAGTCTGAGTTAGATGAGGTGGGGGAAGGCTTAAGTACAGTTCTAGATACAAAATTACATCTACATTTGAGGACATACTTCTCTGTGCATGCTATATGGCTATTTGTGCCCATAATTTGCTATTTTTGCTGGGTCCATGTCTGATGAAGGGAAACTAGACTGTTATGGTATACATCCTTTGTGTGTTCCTGTCAGTTATTCATCAATTAGAAAAATATTCATGGAGTGCCTGTCACATTTCTGGAACAGTTCTCAGCTGAGAATACAACAGTGAACAAGATAGACATGGAGCTCGTCATCAGGATCAAGAGGGAAGAGATGGAAAAACTCAAATAAGTAGTCAAATTATTTAGAAATTGCAATAAGTATTGTAAAGGAAACAAAACAAGGGAGGTATAACTAGTGAAAAACAGGGTGAAGCTACTTTAAGTAAGAAGGTCAAGGAAGAATTCTCAGAAGAATAGAGTAACTCAAAGAATTTAACTGAGAACATTTCAACAGGCCTAGTTTAGCTCCAGCCCCTGAGGACAACTCAGGTCTGGACATTTGAGGGGATTGTTGAGCTGTTCTTCTTGTCTGATGTCCCTCAGGTTAAGGACACTCTGAGTTGCTGGGAGCTTCACCAACCTTACATGGCCCAATTAATGGAGACCACACTTATGTTGAACCACATCCTGCCTTTTGGTGTTATAAGGAAGTGATACTGTGTGTGTCTAGGTCAGAGCTAGTCTTACCAAGGAGCAGAGACTTCTCAAAAATATTGCTGTGTTGACCCTTCTTTAGTCATATAAAAAAGAATGGCCTGAGACCGGGTGGATATTTTCCGGGATGCATGTACAGGTGGCAGGTTGTGCCCTGTAAAGTTCTAAGGCCCACCATTCCCACAGACTAAATTGAACACAACAGTACATGGTAACCTTGACCGTTTTGCTTTGACAAAGATAAGGCCTCATTTTAATGTGAATTTCCCCCTTTAATTTATCGTATGAAATAGTCTGGGTTGGGGGTAGGGTAGCACCAGGGCAACAATGGTGGGGGATGCAGATTTGAAGAAGTCGGTGCATTCTGTTTAGCCTTGTCTATCTCCCTGCTCTTACCCCAGTTAACCTCCAGGGTGGTGGTCTGGAGGGAGCGAGCACCAGGATATCCAAGTTTTGTGAACTTTAGCCCTGTATGTTTCCAAGAAGAATCATCCATGTAGAACTTGGACTCCAAAGGTCTTGAAGGCCTCTTGATTAGTTCTTTGGTCCAGGAACGAATTCCAGAAACTTCATGCTGTTGACAAAACTTCCAAATAGCCAACAACTTGGAAAGCTCAGGTATCATCAGCGCCACCTCCCCGTCCCCAGCTAGTGATGCCATGCACTTATTCTCACGCCCTTTGCCTTTTCTCCCCCTCTTCCCCCAACTCTAAGCACCCTGAGAAGAGAATCTTTGACTCATTTATGCCTCCCAGAGCCTCTAGAATAGCACTGCCTTACATACAGTAGGTGCTCAGTGACTGTTTATTCTATCAGTGAATCTGGCAATGCATAGAGCTATGTGATCATGCAATAGAGCTTTTTCAGCAGGAGCCTCCCACACAGGCTTGGCTCCTGGTCCTTCAGCAGAACAATCCTGCATCTGGGCATTGGAAATCATCTGGAATGGAAGCTCCCAGTTGGGGAAGATGGAAAATCCTGCCTCAGGGTCAGGTCAGGCCTGAAACAGAATGTCCTCCAAACTCAAATCACAGTGAGATCCTGAAGGCCTTTGCCTGAGCTGGGGTGGTAGACTGGCATGGGGGCTTCCTGAGACCCCTCTTCAACACTCAGTGGCAGAGGTGTGAGCATCTGACCACCTTCACCCCTTCAGTATGCCAGGACCCTATCCCAGAATTTGTATTCAAAGGGAAACCCTACTTTCCCCTGCTTATCATTTTTCGCCTTTGAATCAAAAGGAAAGTCATTTTATGTCAAGAACGTACTTCATGACCTTTCCCAAATGGAAGGCAAGTTGCCAATAGCCCACAAGTTTAATCTAAATCAATTCCTTTCTAAGCATGAAAAACAAACAAAAATAACTTCCCAGGAAGGTGAAAGCCAGAGGGGAATCTGAAGTACTCTTGGGGAACTTTCGATGTTCAGTAGTTGATCTTTTACAAAGTTAAACAGTACTTACCTTGCTGGTTTCCAAGAAGTTTGTGGGGGTAGGTGTACCAAGCTCCAGCAGAACACCATTGTGAGGCTGAGCGCCAACAGCTTTGCGTGAAGGGCGGATCAGTGTTGGTGCAGGGCATGCAATCACGTATGGAGCAGACGCCTGCTGTTTGGAAAGAATTGCAGAGCAATTAGAAGACTTTTTGAGAGTTGGCAATATTGTTAATTCCTTTGCCATTTTATGCGAGCAGGAGGATTAATTAGTGTTGGCTTTATAGAGTTATATCTAAATGCGTATGTTTTGGGTTAGATCCTTTTTTTTTTTTTACTAGATTAGTCAGACTTGTTCCCAATTGTGAGGGCCACCTCATGGGATTCATTTGTGACTGCCTGAATGCTTCTTGTTTGCTGGAGTGTGTTATCCAGGGCTGACACCAGAACCATTTACAATGAGGCTGACTCTGTTCTAACCCCTCAGTATTACTTTTGAGGAAGAAATCAGAAGAAAAATGAGTAAGAGTTAGAATATGGGGGCCGACTCGGTCACAGAATTTTTGTTTTTGTCAATTTCTGCAAATGACATTTTAAAAGTTTTATTGTGACTCTGTTCTAACCCCTCAGTATTACTTTTGAGGAAGAAATCAGAAGAAAAATGAGTAAGGATTTAGAATATGGGGGCAGACTCGGTCACAGAATTTTTGTTTTTGTCAATTTCTGCAAATGACTTTTTAAAAGTTTTATTTTCCCAATTGCATTTCCTTGATACTTCTTTGTTTTCACACCTTTAGAGGAGAAAAAAAGAGA